>NC_081157.1:102002-402002 GCF_012432095.1 Onychostoma macrolepis
GTTGAGAAAAGATAAGATTAAGTCAGATTAAGAAGCCAGTTCTTTTTTGGATTCAGCTTTTAATTATTAGACAAACTCCTTGTGTGTCAACATACTTGCCAATTACTTTAAAGGAGCAAAATAATCCAATCTAGTAAAACTTAAGTTAAACTTTCTAAGAGTGAATTCCATATTAAATGGCATGAGGGTCAGAAAGAAAGAAAAACTGAGATGCAAAAGATAAATTATAATATGTGACCTTTGTAATGTGCATATCAGTCAGTATGTTGAAACAAATCAAAACACTCAATAAAGACAGAGAGACCTTTGACCTGAGTTTTTCAGTTAAAGTTCTCCAAAATAAGAATACTTAAAAACTTGAGGCACAGCATTGACAACAAATGAGCACATTCAGACAGAAAGGCTTTGTCAGTCTTATGTAGCAATGACAGCAGTGAAAGAGACAAAGACTCTGAGAAAACTTCACATGTTATTAAAATTTATGCCAGTGCAAAACAGCCTTTTAGCTTTATGCTGAAATATAGGAACAGACTGGTAATGGGAGAAGTTGATGAATGGATAGAACTGCACCGAGAGGAGTGACGTATGCAGCGATTCGGTCACAGAACACCAGTATTCCAGCAGACTTCATATGAATCCTTCCCTTTTAAGTTCACTAACTGGTGTGCAGTGTATCTTAGAGCCATGCCAGCGATCCTCGTCCTCAGAAACTTCACCATAGCATAAATCCTGAGTACTACAACAACTGGGTCGACTCCACCAGAGGAAGTCCAAGGATAATAAAAACAGTAATTAAACGAAGACATGATCCCACATTGCAGCAGTAAAACAGCTCCAAAGCTCTAAACTTTATAGCCATTGAAATAAATCAATAAACATTAAATAACACATGAAGAGTGGCAGCCAGATGTGCCCTTGTTCCCTGTCAACCTGAAGTCATTTGATTGTGAAGTCACACAAGTCAAGTCTTTGTCGTATTTGTCATGCTTGCCCAGTGTTGTTGTGGGTATTGGTTCTTTTGCTATTGTAAACGGTAAGGACCTTTGAAATAACAACATTTGGTGAAGTGATATGAACATGTAATGCTGTGAAGACCTGCCTGGAACTACTTTAGCCGTGCGTTTCCCTGAAAAATAACTGCACACCTTAGAACATTAACCAACCAATCGAAATGAAGCCCAGCCCAGTAGTATAACAATCATTTACTTTTTAGCTGATGTTTGTACCTCAACCAACTGATTTAAAGGGGTCATATGATCGATTTCAAGTTTTCCTTTCTCTTAGGAGTGTTACAAGCTGTTCAGTCTCAAAACCAAAGAGATATTCTTTATAAAAGTTAAGACTTGTCCACGCCTCCTAAAACGGCTCATTTAAACATGCCCCCACATGTCTACGTCACGGTGTGGGAAGATTTGCAAAACACCACCCAAATGTATATGCAAAGAAAGAAGGCAGAACTATTATTTTCACTGTAGTATTGTTGCTCCATGTCCTGGAGATGCTGTTTCATTGTGAAAGCGAAAGTACTTAGTTTGGGCTTCCAAAAGAGGACACAATTAGAAATGTTTACACGGCGCGATGCAACGCGACGCGTAAAAAGACAGTATAAGTCATTATAATCAGTAATTATGTCCCCACTGGATGCAACAAATGCCTTGTTTATAATGGGTTTTATTGTTTTAGTCTAAAAACATTGCATTACACCAAATACACAAAATAATGTTCTTTTTAGCAATGTCATATGACCCCTTTAACACATTCTATGGTACACAGTTTGTGAGTAAAAGAGTTTCCTGGACTCTTGTGTTGTTATTGCCATGCAGTACTGATGGAGTCATAAGTACACATTAAAATTTCCCAATTCTTTTCATAGTGTCTGATACACTGGAGGGAAAAGTTATTGGGAAATTCCATTCCATTACATCAGAAACAAGGTTTATCACAGGTTAAAAATGACAATATTCTGTACTCTTCTTATTTCTGGAATATTACTGGTCAGCTTTTGTTGTTCATAGCTCAGATATACAATATGTCATTCCAATCTGTGTGATATAGTACCACAAAAAAGAAAAACATGTAATCTTTTTAAGTGGCTGCACATTCTGGAAACAATCCAAGCTTCTTGTATCTGCTGTCACATGTTTTCCAGTTTGCAGCTGCTGATATTTAAAGTGAAACTAAGAGTGAAACTGCACATTGCTCAGTCAACAGGAGGAGCTCAAATCAGCCACAGAGAATAACCAGAGACATACTGAGAGCCCAGGAACGTCCCCTAACTCACTCTAGACCAATCAGCATCGAGAGTCTGGACCTGAAGGTGTGTTTAAGAAACATGGGTAGAATATCAGGAAGCTGTAGACAACTCAGACTGAAGTTAGACTGGAGTGAACTAAAGCAAACAGGTACGGGACGTTCCTTCATTCAGATCATTATAGCACTTGTGCTGCTCTTATAACTGCAAACAATACAATGTCCAGTGTTTTACACTCAGTCTTCATGCTTGTTTTTGCTCCAGCAGATGATAATGTGTGACTGTGTGTAGTTGAGATTTCATGTTGGTGATTTCATTTTAGCACTCAATGAGTGTGTGTGTGTGTGTGTGTGTCTACAGCCTGACTTGTCTTGATAGATGTTCTGGCCATGTTTTGTAAGAGCACAAAGGACTTTGTTTATGTGACATGATTAACTTGTAGAAACCAGCATCAAGTAAACCCAGTCTGGTTATAGACTGCAGCCGGACACAAAGAAATCCGACAGCATTGATCTTATTCAGCCTGCTTGTGTAGTTTGTTGTGAAAGTGAAAGGCGATATTTTACACAAAGTTCCCCGAACAGAAAGAGGAAATGCTCCTCATGTGGGGGGTTACCGTACTGTGTAATGCAGGATTATTGGAGCGTTTCTCAATGCGGTTGATTAAAGGAAGTGAAATGTGCTCGGGTCTCCAGTGGCCATGGACAAACCAGTGTGCTTGATTGACACGGCGTCTGATGGGAAGCTGTGTGTCCAGCAGTCAGCGTTGCAGGTTCTGGAGCAGATCCAGCAGCCCGTGGTGGTGGTGGCCGTGGTGGGTCTCTACCGCACCGGGAAGTCCTACCTGATGAACCGACTGGCAGGGCAGCAAACAGGTCAGCAGCATCCAAACGCTCGTGCCCTTCAAATGAACGCATGTTAGTCATTCTGGTGTGTGATTATCAGGGTTTGCACTGGGCAGCACAATCGAGTCCAAGACGAAGGGCATCTGGATGTGGTGCGTGCCTCACCCCACTAAAGCAGAAACCACTCTGGTGCTGCTGGACACCGAGGGACTCGGGGACGTGGACAAGGTGAAGTAACAAATTTACCAAATTACCAAATTACTAGTGCCCAAGAGTCCAATAACACTTTCACTTCTGCAGCAGAGATAACCTTAAAGGTGACCTATTATGCCCCTTTTTACAAGATGTAAAATTAGCCTCTGATGTCCCCAGAGTGTGTACATGAAGTTTTAGCTCAAATACCCCACAGTAGAGCCCTGCACGGGCCTCCGATATAGGCCCTAGCCCGGCCCTTGTCCAACAACTTATCAGAATAATGTCTTTTTTCCCACTTCTCTCAAAACAGCTTATACTACTGTTTCAGCTGTTAAAGTAGTTCAATTTTGTTTGTAATGGCAAAGTGATCATATTTCCTTTTTTTTTTTTTTTAATTAAAGGAACACTCCACTTTTTTTGGAAATAGGCTCATTCTCCAACTCCCCCAGAGTTAATAAGTTGAGTTTTTATACTATACTCCCAGTCCGGCGTAATAATCAAGGAACTTTGCTGCCGTACCATGGCCGCAGCAGGCGCAGTGATATTACGCAAGGGCCTGAAAGTAGTCCCCAGCCAGGTACCTAGTTATAATATAGCTGGGGACTACTTTCAGGCGCTGCGTAATATCACTGCGCCTGCTACGCAGCAAAGTTCCTTGATTATTACGCCGGACTGGGAGTATAGTTCCTAATCATATCGGCCTAGAAAATCGCAACTTTTCATTTTCCGCCGGTCTTAGTACACGATATAGCTACAGAAGAGTCAAGTTTTAAATAGGAAAACTATCGAAACTCTTTGGTTATTTTTGAACGCGATGCTACTGGTCTAATAGGATTCAATGATCTATGCTAAGCTATGCTAAAAGTGCTATCGCCAGACCCGGAGATCAGCTGAATGGATTCAAAAACGGTAAAACTCAACTTATTAACTCTGGGGGAGTTGGAGAATGAGCCTATTTCCAAAAAAAGTGGAGTTTTCCTTTAAGTTAATTTAGAAAAAGAAGCATTTTTTGTTCGTTAAATATACGTTTTTGTTTTTAAAGTAACGACCAAGTGGTCAGCGGCAGACAGCGAGTTGATCATAGTCTGTTTGATCAATTTTGCCTTCTTAAATCATCACGACTTGCCTAACACAAAATCTATAGATATTAGGGATGTAACGATATTATCAATTTTGTGGTATCGTGATATCAAAATTGTCTCGATATTATCGTGGTCACATGACGATATGAAACGACAAGTCTTCTGGGCAAAAAGTGTAGATTTTTCAGCCCAGTGGAGCAGCGCGGAGGGAAGTGAGAACTACAATTCCCATCGACCCATGCGTACCCATCATATCCAAAATGGCAGATGCTGCTATTGGGGAAGGAGAAGAGAGAGACTGGGAAATTGTGGACGCAAAAGCTAATTTACATCTGAAGTGTGGAGGCATTTTGGTTTCCTCGTGAAAAGAAACGAGAAAGGAGAAAAGGTGACGGACTGACAAAAAACGATATGCAAACACTGCAAGGCTGCGGTGAAATACATGTTGGCGATTTATATGACAAACATGAAGAGCCATGTTAAATCATCACCCTGAAAAGTATCGTGAAGATATGAGGACTCTCCTCCATCCAAAAAGACTGCTCTTGAAGATCTCCTTGGGGGTTCTTTTATTCAGGTGGACAGCAGAAGTCATTGACTCGTACCGCAAAGAGACCTCTATCTCACTCTCTGCTTGTCCTCTCGAGTGGTGGAGAAGCAACGCACATCGTTACCCACTGCCGTCAACCTTGGCCAAGTCATATCTCTTCAAGTGAGAGGGTTTTTTCAACAGCAGGGGACATTGTAAATGCCCAGAGATCCCAGCTTCTACCTGAAAATGTTGATATGCTTATTTTCCTAGAAAACCTGTCTCAGAGTGAGTGAGCGAGTCAGTGAGTAAATGAGTGAATGAGGTGAGTGGGCGAATGTGTGAGTGAGCTGATATACTTATTCAGCTCTAGGTCCAGCTGCAATAAGTAAGCTGCTATTTTTTTTTTTTTCGGGGTTGTTTTTGTTTTCAAGAATTGACCCATCTCAAAGCCCACCCTCTTGTCTTGACCCTTCATTCACAACTGTTGCTTTTCTAGCACAACAAAGCAACAGCTTGTGATTGGAGGCAAAAGAAAAGAGGCCTTAAAATAGGTCAATTGAGGGAGTGACACAGAATCCTCAAAACATGATTGTCTGAGAGTTCATTTTTGCTTTAGTTCTTAAAAGTTGACAAACTAAACGGAAACTTGAATTATTTATTTACTACTGGGTTTGATTATTGATTATGAAAACTGAAAACACTATACCTGAAGTTCCTGTTTCAGTCTGACTTGACAGTTTTTTTGCACTTTAAAGTTGATTCCTAATCTACGAGGTAGTTAGGTAGTAGCATCGAGAATGTTAGAAAAAATAATGATGTTACTCGTTACCTCATACTATACCTCTTATCTCTAAGCAACAGTTATGATTTGAGAATAAAGAAAAGAGGACAGGATATGATGTGGTTCATTTGTTCATCATTGTAATGTTCAATCACTGTTTTATGGCACTTTTTTTCCAAGTCTTCATTTGTATTTTGAATTTTTTTTTTTAAATATTGCAATAGATACCGTACCGTGGACTTAATAGCATGATATTATCTTATCATGAGATTTTGATATCACTACATCCCTATTACATAGTATTACAGATAGTCAATCTAAAAGGGTGACTGTGCAATAACAGCTGTCAACCAGCTCGGTATGCAAATGAGCGGTCCGAACTTATTTTCCAAGTGCATTTTTTATTTTGGTCACGCATTCAGCGTGTTGTTGGCTGTTGAGAATGGACAGATGTTTTCAGTCTAGCGCAGCTTGCTAGTTTGCTGTAAAGTGGAGGCGGGGACATCTCGACCTGCTTAAATGGAGCACTAAATGTAATAGCCTGTAGCTGTGTGAGTACCTTTCATTGAGTCGAATGTGAATGTAAATTCAAGGCTATTTCCAGTTTACTATTCTAACTTCACAAATGTGGTTCTGCATCTTAGGGGGACTCGAAGCATGACACCAACATCTTCTGTCTGGCTGTGTTACTGAGCAGCACTCTGGTCTACAACAGTCGAGGGACGATCGACAACAGGGCTGTAGAGGAGCTGCAGTATCCTTCTGAACATTTATCTAGATTTAATTAATTTATTTATTTATTCATTTGCAAAAGAAAGAGATTGTTCAGATGTTTACCACCATTTTTCACAGGAAAAACGTGCAAATGTGCTTGCTTTGTGAATGCTTAATGTCAAAAATATATTTATATAGTTACATAGTTTTACAATGTAAAAACATGGCTGGCAGAACTTTAATTGCAATATTCCATTATGCAGTTTTTGGCAGCTAAACCCTCTTCAATCTCTAAACCTAACAATTCAAGTATACACAATATAAAGAAAAAAGACATGATAGACTGGCAAGTGTAATCACAATAACTTATTCCAAAAGTGACAACAAACAGTCCCAAAGTAGTCCAAACACAGTTTCATTTTAAGTGCTGTCTGGTGCTATACAACAGTATAGTGATGTATAGAGTAGTGTTGCACGACATACTGGTACTGAAAAGGTATCGCAATACACTTCTTTTAAAAACAGTGTGATTCCTCATTTTACCAGTACCGGTTCTTTAAGAATGACAGCAGTTTAGTAAGAGCCGTATTGGCAGCAGGGCAGAGTGTGTGCAGCGCACTGCTTCACTCGCTGCAGACACACTGGCCATGCCAACTCTATATATCCACACAACACAGGACTGCCTATCTGTTCTCTATGTAGTTTTACATTTCCAGAGAGATTTCCTTGAACCAGAGGACCACAGTGTCCTCATACTGCCTGCATCTACATAAAGACATTATACAGTTACAAATAACACAATTATAAACAGTGAAATATAAGAACAAGGAAATAGCTAAAAACAAGTACAATGATCTTGTAGTATTTTTTTAATAATTATATTAAAACTATAGTTTCATGGGTCATGCGAATTGTAAAGTCAGTTGCCTATTTATCATTTACAGCAAAGCAAACCTGTTGTCAAATTTCTATTTTTGTGCAAAAACAATCAAACAAATAAAACAATACAACTACAAATGTAACAGTATTACATAAATAAAATAATTAAATGTTTAAACAATTACAGAAATTCTATTCATTGTAGGATTTTAAGGTAAATTATGCAATACATAAGTATGTATAATTGGCACCAGAAGTCATAAAGAACAGAATTAAATGTTATAATTAAGTAAATGACTCAACTGTGTTAAATACAATTGAAAACATAATCTCACTGATCATAAATACGACAGAATCAACCAATGAATTCCATAAGGCACTTCCATTCATAGATTAAATAAGGATTTGTAAATGTGTAATTCTGTAAAGTTGTTCATTCATAAATTATGTTTTAAATGCTGTTAAATCAATATTATACATTTTATTGTCTATGTAAATGTACGTGGTAGAACCACACTTAATGTAAAATACATACAAATACTAATGGAACCGTGTTGGACAGTCACTTTGTGTTCATACCTAAACAAACTGTCAGATATGTTACTGAACTAACAGAGTGCATCAAGGTCAAATCATCGTCAGACGAGGATGTTGATGATTCAAATGAGTTTGTGAAGTTCTTCCCTAGTTTCATCTGGGCAGTGAGGGACTTCACCCTGGAGCGAAAGATTGATGGCAAAGATGCAACAGAGAATGAATATCTAGAGTTTGCTCTGAAGCTGAAACATGGTAATTTAAATATGGTACAAAAGATTATTTTAAGAATCCTCACAATCACTATCACAATGAGCTCTTGTAATGAGTTTTTCCAAACTTAATGGTTTATCAACAGATCTTTCTTACACTTAGATCACTTATTCTGGTTCTATTTATGTTTTGTTCAAATTGACGTATCTAAAGAAAAAGACATCAGTTTCAAATCAGTTTTTCTGCTACTGAAAATGATAGCATAGGATGCAACTTTGCAGTCTTAACTGTGTTTCACATGGGGGTGAAATGTCAAAAATGAATCCAAGATTACCACGAGATTCAGTTTTATTTTAAACTCTAGTACAGAGCCATCACTAGTTAGAGGTATGGAGCCAGTGTTATGGAGCTGGTGAGGTAAGCTGAGAAGCATAACTTCAGTCTTATCACTGTTTAGAAACAGAACATTGTTAGCCATCTATGTGTTTTTCAGAAATCCATTTAAAATAAATGAATCAGCCAGAGTCAAGTCAGATCTGCCTAAAAGTGGTGGAGGCTACCATGCAAGGTGCTATAACCCAGCCATCAGGAGCAAGTGATGTTCAGTGTCTTGCCCAAAGCCTTGGCAAAAGTAATTACCACTGAATGTGTCCAGGGGAAATAGTAAGGAGATATTTGAATTATTTACTAATAAACTAGTGTTTTCTGTGTCAGTGTCGCAAAGATGAAGATGATGATCCTGACTCGCCGTCTCCTCATTAGACACGCCTTTAGAGAGAAGTGCATCTTTTCGGATTATGATTATAATGAAAGCGTTTTTGTTTTCAATTTGTTTTATTTCATTCAGTAGTAATTTAAAGCTTTCTATAGATTATATTATATTTATCATGTCTGTGAGGCATGTATTTGCTGAGTTTCAGTTCATTTTTGTGAAGCGCTCCTGTTCAAGACGAGACGGCAGAAAGCGCATCATGTTTGTTTTCTTTATTTTATAAAAGCACAACGTTTTGTTGATATTGTGAGTGCACACAAATAAAAGTAGACCCTATACAGTTCCAAATGATGTATTACTCTTACGTTTATGAGCAAAAATGACGGCGTATTTTAAGTTGTTTCCACTGTAAAAAATGCAAGTGATTGCCCTGGTGCCTCCATGTCCTTTTTTCCACTCTCCGTACAAACTATTGGATACAGCTCACATTTATCTAGGTTTAACGTTTAAACATTGTTATATGCTTGAACTGTTTTATATCTATAGATTTTATTTTAGGGAATTCAGGATTTGAGAAGGCTAAATTGATCAAACATAGGCTGTGATCAACTCACTGTCTGCCGCTGGCCGCTTGGTCGTTGCTTTAAAAAACAAAAACGTATAGGCTACGTATAGGCAATTTAAAAAAAAAACCGAAACGAAATATTTTAATAGCTGAAACAGTAGTATAACCTGTTTTGGGAGAAGGGGAAAAAAATTTGGGCTCAGGCTGGTAATTCTGATAAGCTGTCGGACACGGGCCAGGCTAGGGCTTGATTGCCTCGGGCCTAAATTTGAGGCCCGTGCAGGGCTCTACTTCATTAATTGGTTAGGTGAAACTGGGATTCAAGCTGGGAATCCTCTATCTCCTAGTCAACATATCTACTCCCTGAACCAGTGTTCAGTTACAGTGCCCAAAACTCCTGGAGGGCCACTGTCTTGCAGGGTTTAGCTCCATCTTGCCTCAACACACCTGCCTGGAAGTTTCTAGTATGCCTAGTAAGACCTTGATTAGCTGCTTCAGATGTATTTAACTGGGGTTGGAGCTAAAGTCTGCAGAACATTGGCCCTCCAAGAGCAGGATTGGACACCTAGAGAATAGCATGAATTTATAATACACTGTGGATAGAATGGGTTCAAAGTAGTGCTGTCAAACAGTTAATCGCATCCAAAATAAAAGTTTTTGTTTACGTAAAATATGAGTGTGTACTGTGTATATTTATTATGTATAAATACAAACACATGTATATATAATAAACAGTACACATACATAAATCGTGTAAACAAAAACATTTATTTTGGATGCGATTAATCGTTTGACAGCACTAGTTCAAAGTGGAGAAAAAAATGTCCAGTGACAATGTGGCCCAGAACAGTAGCTGAATCAGCTACACTCTGCTCAAAGGACATACACTCTTTTTTTAACTTTACAAATCTCTAGAACTGAGAAAAGCTACAGTTTGAGTTCATCTCTTCTAGGAACATCCAAAAAAGTGATGGAGTACAACCTTCCCAGGGAGTGCATCCAAAAATTCTTCCCCTCCAGGACGTGCTTCACGTTCCCGTTTCCAACCGCCCCAGAGAACGTGTCTCGTCTGGAGAGACTGGATCCTGCTGAACTTTCCTCTGAGTTCCTGGAGGTTACAGGACGTTTCTGCAAGTTTGTCTTTGACAAGAGTGATGTGAAGAAGCTGAAAGATGGATACACAGTCACTGGCAGAGGTGATTCAGAAGGACATTTGAAAAGCTGGACCACAAAACCAGTCATAAGTGTCGATGTTTTGAAATTGAGATTTATAGATCATCTGAAAGCTGAATAAACTGATGTATGGTTTGCTAGGATAGGACGATATTTGGCCGAGATAAGACTATTTGAAAATCTGGAATCTGAGGGTGCAAAAAAATCAAAATACTGAGAAAATCGCCTTTAAATTTGTCCAAATGAAGTTCTTAGCTATGCATATTATTGATGAAAAATGAAGTTTTGATATATTTACAGTAGGAAATTCACTAAATATCTTCATGGAACATGATCTTTACTTAATATTCTAATGATTTTTGGCATAAAAGAAAAATGGATAATTTTGACCCATACAATGTATTTTTGGCTATTGCTGCAAATATACCCCAGCGACTTAAGACGTTTTGTGGTCCAGGGTCACATATGTGCTTTCAGTGGAATATCTATTGCTCAATCATTTTGTTTGACCTCTTTCCTTCTTTTAAAGTTCTGGGTCATCTGGCAAAAACATTCACAGACACCATCTCTAGTGGGGCTGTGCCGTGTCTGGAGAATGCTGTGATCGCCATGGCAATGATTGAGAATCAAGCTGCGGTGAAGGAGGGGCTTGAGGTGTACCAGAGTGGAATGGAGAAGCTGAAGAACTCCTTCCCTCTGGAATTAAAGGTTGTGTCCTCCGAACACCAACGTCTCAGTGGCATGGCAACCCAAACCTTCATGACTCGATCTTTCAGGGACACTGACGGGAAGCACCTGAAATCTCTAGAGGTTAGCTGGATCTCTCTCTGAGGAGGTGCTTTGAGCTTACGGATAGAGAGATGTTCTTTCATAGTAGTGAATGAGATCTGGCCATTCTCACTGATTCCATCTTCTCATATATGTCATTCTGTGCTGACAGTGTTATTCCGAATGAACAAGTCAGACCAAATAGCAAGCCCTAAGTCACCAAAGAACTGAAACACTGTCTGTATGTTTTTAGGAGAAAGTTAATAAACTCTTTGATGGATACCTGTGCCAAAATGAGCAAGCTTCAAAGAAAAGATGCGAGGATCTCCTGTCATCCCTCACAGCAACAATGAATGAAAAACTCAAACAGGGCATCTATGCTAAATCTGGTGGCTATGATCTCTTCTGCAAGGATCTGGAGGACATTGTGAAGAAATACAACAGCCAGACCAATAAAGAAGTCAAGGTCTTGTCTATATTGCGAAACTTAATGACATTTTAAAACGATGAAAGTCTATGAGATGTTCTGATATAGCTTCTGTGCGTGTCAACAGGCTGATGCGGTCTTAGAGGTGTTTCTGAAGCAGAAGTCTGTGGATTCTAAAGCTATTCTGCAGGCCGACAAAAAACTGACTGAGAAGGAAAAAAAGATTAAAGGTAAGAGTTCCCCATTCTTAAATTCTGACCAGGTAGCAATAAATGTGGCCTAATGGTTAGAGAGTCGGACACGTAATCCAAAGGTTGTGGGTTCGAGTCTCAGGTCCAGCAGGGATTGTAGGTGGGGGGGAGTGAATTCTGAGTATGGGTCACCATACTTGGCTGTATGTCACGTCACTTTCACTAAATGGTAGAAGCAGTTTCAAGGGTCCAAGAATAATTTTGCTTTCAGAGAACAGATAACATCATTCAGATAACAACTGCAGTCCCAGGTGTAGATTTCAGGGGGCTATTCATGCCATTACCGTGAATCAAGAACAGTGTGATTCAGGCCAGTACCTGTAACTCCTCAGGCTCTGTTTTAATTGTTCTAAATCAGGTGTAACTTAGTTGTCGGGCCAGAACCTGAATCTTACATTCAGTATGTTATTGACTGAAAAAAACACTCCATAGATGAAAACAAAGTCTTTCACAGAAGTGGAATGAATCATTTAAAATATTTTACCTTGCAGTTTATATCTGCCTTAAAATAAAACAGACCGTTAATCTCATGGTTTGAGTCTTTTGTAAAGCAAATCTGTAAAGCATCTCTTTCCTTCCTCTTCTTTTTGTCAATGACCAGAGGAAACAGAGAAAGCCATACTCCTGCAGCAGGAAATCAAAGCTAAAGAGGAGGAGCAGCGACAGTTACAAGAGAAGATGGAAGCAGAAAAACACAGTAATGAAGAGAGGATGAGACAGATGAGGGAGAAGATGGATGAGGAGATGAAGCTTCAGAAAGAGGAGGCAGAGCGAGCCATGGACAGCAAACTGAGGGAGCAGGCCGCTCTGCTGGAGAAGGGCTTTCAGGACAAGGCTGACAGGATGAGCCAGGAGATGGAGGAGTTCAAGAGACAGAACACTGAAGCTGAGAGTAACAGAGCTCGAGAGTTTGCAGAGCTGTTAGAAAACTCCAACAAGAGACATGAGGAGTCTATGGCTATGATGATGCAGCAGCACAGTGAACAGATGCAGGCTTTACAGCGGCAGATGAGTGCGCGCTCTTCAGATGGATGTTGCATCTTGTGAAATGCATTAACTCTGTGATCATCAGAGGCATGTAATTGTACAATGCAATTTACTTACTGTAAAATGATTCTGTACCTCTACATATAACAGCATTGAAAGTATTGACTCCATATACAGTTAAACTACAGTAATTGAGTAGTAATTGACCCTTTGCAAAGACCTGTCCTCCTTAGTTTCCGGTTTTGTTGCTCTCTAATGTGTTTTGTGATTAGGGTTGCAAAGCGGTGGAAAATGTCCGGAAACTTGGCACACAAGAAAGTGGTAGAGTGTAACGGAGTACGTTTTTAACTTAATTTTCAGCTCAAAACATCACAAAATTACATAGCTATCCACCTTTTTTGCAATACAGAAGCTCTTTTCTGTGAGAGACTTCAAATTCATTAGCTGCTAATTGCCTTTTTCCTAACGAGGCTACTGCGTTTTAAATGATGGAGGGCACTTCCGGTTTGGGGAAGTTCCCCTCAAAAGACTAAAACAAATCATTTCAAAATCATAAGGTTGTGATATGTTAAGTAATATGATAAATGTAAGTAATATGAGCAAAATACTAGTTTCCAGTATGAAGAGAGCAAAACATTTGAAAATGATTTTGTTAATTAAATATAAGCGAATGAGCTGAGGGCAACGACTCAAAAAAGTCTACCCGCATTTTGTTTGTTGGCCACAGATCTGAAATGGTTAACAGTTTGGATTTTCAGGATGTGAATAACCCATTATAACTGCAGATAATTATATTTTAAAAACAATAAAACAATTACTACAATTACCCTTTGCAAAGACCCGCCCCCCTTAGTTTCCGGTTTTGTGGCTCTCTAATCTGTTTTGTGACTAGGGTTGCAAAGCAGTGGAAACTTTCCAAAAATCCCCAGAAGATTCCCAAGAATCCTGAAAAATTCCACCTTTTTGCAACCCTAGTTGTGATGTATCTCTGTTGCGTCTCAGATCTAGCAGCACGTGAACTGATCTTCTTTTTTACTAGTTATAACACGAAATAAACATGAATGAACAACAGAAGGTATTTCGTATATCATTTCAACCACAGAGAGACAATACACACCATTTTTCAAGTTCAAGTCCACTGAACTTAATCTACTCTCCTTTCTGGTTTGTTTGACAGACAAAATGGCAGATTTTGTGTTATGATTGGTCAGATCCCCTGTCAATCAAACTCCCGGGGAAGGGTGAATTGAGACAAATATTCAGTTAATTACACATTTACGTTCTCATCTTTTCACTGAATCTGATGTCTGTATACTCCATTGAACTATACAAATAAATATTATGACGTCAAGGGAGCTCGTCAAAATATGCAACATAAGTTTGCATGTGCAAAATTATCAGCCTTTTAGGCTCAAAATGTAGCATAGGCTGATTAACTAAATGGACAACTGGGCAAGTTTTCAGGGGGACACAATGCAAACTGTTTCTTCAAGACAAGTGATGCATTTACAAACATCTTTCTTTGAATGATTTCCCAAAAGTTCCCTCACGCTCCACATAATATCTGCTCTATCCCCGGATCCATGCATTCTGTGCAAGCAGAGCATTTCCATTTTGAACAGATTAAAGCATTCACGCTGGGCATGCTGTGACGTGTCCCATTCAGAGAAACACCACGCTCATGGATGTGTGAATCCACTACAGAGCATCAGCATTGAACTTTCACATAGCCAGTGGCACACAAGAAAGGGGTAGAGAGAATTGAGAATGCTTTCCACCTTTTTTGCAATACAGAAGGTCTTTTCTGTGAATGTGAGAGACTTCAAA
Source organism: Onychostoma macrolepis (assembly GCF_012432095.1). NCBI lineage: Eukaryota > Metazoa > Chordata > Actinopteri > Cypriniformes > Cyprinidae > Onychostoma > Onychostoma macrolepis. The sequence continues at coordinate 116,739 of NC_081157.1, forward strand.
TTCATTAGCTGCTAATTGCCTTTTTCCTAACGAGGCTACTGCGTTTTACATGATGGAGGGCACTTCCGGTTTAGGGAAGTTCCCCTCAAAAGACTAAAACAAATATCGAGGTTGTGATATGTTAAGTAATATGATAAATATGTATAGCCTGAATGCACTGCTTCTGCTAAATGCATAAATGTCAATATAAGTAATATGATCAAAATACTAGTTTCCAGTATGAAGGGAGCAAAACATTTGAAAATGATTTTGTTAATTAAATATAAGCGAATGAGCTGAATGAGTCAAAAAAGTCCACCCGCATTTTGTTTGTTGGCCACAGATCTGAAATGGTTAACAGTTTGGATTTTCAGAATGTCAATAACCCATTTTCACAGCAATATTAGATGGGACCTATAATGCCCCTTTCTATAGGATGCAATAAAACTCTCAAGTGTCCCTAGAATGTGTCTGTGAAGTTTCAGCTCAAAATACCCCACAGATGATTTATTATACCATTTTAAAAATGCCTATTTTAAGTGGAATCAGAAACAGGCTGTTTTCGTGCATGTCTCTTTAAATGCAAATGAGCTGCTACTCCCTGCCCCCTTTTCCAGATACTCAAATACTCTGCCAAAACAAAACATCTGTTTGGTTTTGATTATCATGTCTGTCACGGTCACGTGACATTGCAGGACATCATGGAAGTTTATTATTTGCACGTGTTTTAAAGCCATGTAACTTCTGATATAGGGTTTTCTCAGCGCACACATCTGAAGCACGCACACAGAAAGCTGGCTGTCAGTCTGTCAGTTCTAAACTATGTTCTCTTTCATGTCGTATTGTGCTTAAATAAACACAAGGCTATGTCAAAAACACACAAATTTCACATAAACACATCTGTTTTAAATGTCTGCCATGTTGCATGTGAGCTCTTGTGGTGGGATGTACAAAAGGTCTTTTGTAGTTACAGCCTTCTTCTACTAGACATCTCCTGTCACAGTCTCTGTCTGTTTAGTTTCTTTGCAGTTTGGTTTTCCTTGTTCCCATTTTGTCTGTGTTCTTAATCATCTTTAATCTTTCCACAGATTCTGATTACTCCCTCGTTTGTTTCCATGTTTACTCATTAGTTCTCACCTGTTCTGAGAAACGTAAATGTTTGCAATTATAAGATCAACGGGTGTTTTTGGAGTAAGATCAGTTTCTCTTTCATGAGATTACTTCCTCTTTTTGGCCGGGTTTTGTTTCTCCGTGTCGTAAACTCTAGGGGCGAGGCTTCAAAACCATGGTGTTTTTAGGGGCGTGATATTCAGATGACGATTGTTTTCAGCCGCCACATTTATCAAAGTACAGTTATTCGAAGTGGTATAATCTTAATACTAATCTTAATTCAAAGGTAAAACAAGATTTTTTTCCCCCAAAAGTAAAGTAAAAATTCAAGTAAAATTTTTTAAAAAGAGTAAAAATTGAATTAAATATTAATATTTAGATACTGATTTTTTTTATATAGTGTGCTTAAATAAATAAATAAAACTTAGCTCGCTAGCAAACAACCAAGCCAAAACTAATCAAACTTTCAATTAGCAAAATATCTAGTCTTGGCTAACAAAGCATAAACTCTGTTATTGGTGTTGGTGGAGCTTAGGGTCATAGTTGATTTATTCTTCTACGTGATGTTATCCTCAGACCATCATATGAATGTTGACCCTAAGTCATCTGAAGACGACATCATGCGAGAGAATAAATCAATGATGACCTGCGGTCAACGTTCATATGATGGTCTGAAGAAAACATTTGAGAGAATAAATCAATGACTTGAGTTCAGCAGTCATATGATGGTCTGAGGACAAAAACATCAATAGTAACAGGAGGAGCTGGGCTGCCTGTGCAACCTGAAATGTCTCATGATACCCAACAAAACACAATACTACAGACAAATCAGTCAAAAGACAAGGAGAGAGCAATTATCTGTGGCCACCACCTGCAAAACCACTCTGTTGCCTCTCCAGTGCACCTGTCGTCACTTTGGTGAAACTGAAGATTTTTAACTGGACAGATTGATTTCCCTACGGTTTAAGTGACTTGGTGTGATGATCAAGTTTTACATTAACTTTCTGAGCAGTCTATAATCATCATATGAATAATCTCCCACATTATACACAATGGTTTTGTCAGTTTCCGAAAGGCATCATTACCAGGGAAGTGAGGCATTGGTGCTGCAAAATATTACGTTAGCTTCCCATTGATGTATGGTTATACCCGTGCTACTTATGACTGCTTTTGTGGTTCAGGATTGCATTTTAGTTTAATGTACTCAATTTTAAGGCAACCAGGTTAGGCTGCTTAAAGTTAAACCAACAAGTAATTTTTACAGTGTGATTGTCAGTGTTGGGGGTAAAGCATTACAAGTAACGCGAGTTACATAATATTACTAGTAAAGTAACGCATTACTTTTTATCCCATTTATTGACTGACAGTGCACTGTGTGAACATGATGTTACTGTAGTTCTAGACTAAATGTGAATGTGCATTAATTCATCCCACTGGCAAAAAACAGATTTAGTATTCATCAAAATGAATTAAAACAGTGAAATGCAAACTCAGAATATGCCTCAGAATGTATCTAATCCCATTTTATTAGCCAATGTCTTTGCTGCTGACCTTTGATGATCCAGTTCAACCATACTAACAAGCAAAAATGACCTTAGATAAACTAACAATTTGGCTTCATTGTTTTTGTTATTGCTGAAGAGTGTTGAACCTTCTTCTCCTGTGTTCTACTGTACAGACGTGAATTTACTTTTCCTTTCAGCCTGAGGTTTATTCATTACACTTTTTGGTGTGAAAGGGCTTTTACATTTGCTATAAATATAACTTCTTGTATTAAAAACAATCAAGCTCTGCTCATATTTAAAAAGTAACGCAAAAGTAACATAACATTACTTTCCATAAAAAGTAGCTAAGTAACGTAATTAGTTACTTTTTTTAGCGAGTAACGCGATATTGTAATGCATTACTTTTAAAAGTAACTTTCCCCAACACTGGGGATTGCGTCTTTAATACATTCTGTGCATGATTTTATTCTAATTCCACCTTAACGACAATAAGACATATGAAAATAACTGTGTGATAAGGTGTGAAAGCAGCAAAAATTTTGCTCCTCCTGTATTGCTCCTGCATCACAAAACTTTATTTATGATGAAGATCCAGGTGTACAGTAGATATCATTACAGTCTATTGATAAACCTAAACACCTTGTCCTCTGCTTCTGCCGCTGCAGAAGCCATAGAGAATAACCAGAGACATACTGAGAGCCCAGGAACGTCCCCTAACTCACTCTAGACCAATCAGCATCGAGAGTCTGGACCTGAAGGTGTGTTTAAGAAACATGGGTAGAATATCAGGAAGCTGTAGACAACTCAGACTGAAGTTAGACTGGAGTGAACTAAAGCAAACAGGTACGGGACGTTCCTTCATTCAGATCATTATAGCACTTGTGCTGCTCTTATAACTGCAAACAATACAATGTCCAGTGTTTTACACTCAGTCTTCATGCTTGTTTTTGCTCCAGCAGATGATAATGTGTGACTGTGTGTAGTTGAGATTTCATGTTGGTGATTTCATTTTAGCACTCAATGAGTGTGTGTGTGTGTGTGTGTGTCTACAGCCTGACTTGTCTTGATAGATGTTCTGGCCATGTTTTGTTAGAGCACAAAGGACTTTGTTTATGTGACATGATTAACTTGTAGAAACCAGCATCAAGTAAACCCAGTCTGGTTATAGACTGCAGCCGGACACAAAGAAATCTAACAGCAGTTATCTTGCTCAGCCTGCTTGTGTAGTTTGCTGTGAAAGTGAAAGGCGATATTTTACACAAAGTTCCCCGAACAGAAAGAGGAAATGCTCCTCATGTGGGGGGTTACCGTACTGTGTAATGCAGGATTATTGGAGCGTTTCTCAATGCGGTTGATTAAAGGAAGTGAAATGTGCTCGGGTCTCCAGTGGCCATGGACAAACCAGTGTGCTTGATTGACACGGCGTCTGATGGGAAGCTGTGTGTCCAGCAGTCAGCGTTGCAGGTTCTGGAGCAGATCCAGCAGCCCGTGGTGGTGGTGGCCGTGGTGGGTCTCTACCGCACCGGGAAGTCCTACCTGATGAACCGACTGGCAGGGCAGCAAACAGGTCAGCAGCATCCAAACGCTCGTGCCCTTCAAATGAACGCATGTTAGTCATTCTGGTGTGTGATTATCAGGGTTTGCACTGGGCAGCACAATCGAGTCCAAGACGAAGGGCATCTGGATGTGGTGCGTGCCTCACCCCACTAAAGCAGAAACCACTCTGGTGCTGCTGGACACCGAGGGACTCGGGGACGTGGACAAGGTGAAGTAACCGCCTCTATAGTCTGAAAAAACATTTAGAAGAACCACTGATGAGAAAACATGCAGGTGCAGGTCGGACGGGTGACAGGCGCGGGTATTTGCTATGTGGACTCAATCCAGTACACAGCTGCTTTCAAATGGGCCCGTGCTTGTGTTCACGCTCTGGTAATTGGTTAAAACTCGGCTGCTTACAAGAAGATAACATTTTTTGTTATCTTTGGCGGCGTCTGACGCAAAGAGCCATAAAAGTTTAATGAGTTTCGTCTACGTCATATAGGAGATTTAACGCGGATGCGGTTCGGGTCACGGTTTTTATATCAAACATGTCGGGTATGAAATTAAATTAGTGTTGCTGTTGGATAACAGGTCGGGTGTTGTGTCAATTATCAAACCGGATCCGTGCAGGACTATGCCCTCCAGGGTAGAGCAGAGAAACAGAGGATTAATATATATTAGGGAACAACTTGAGAGCCAAAACTGTGTAAAAACGTTGAGATTGTCTTTCCAAATTATGTTATCTGTGTACTTTAGTGGAGAGAGTGCGGCAAGGAAACATAAAAGAGCAGGCAGGGTGGAGGATTCACAAGTTGCAAAATTCCGGGAATTTTCAAGACTGGAAACTTTCCATGGGAATTATCGGGAATATATGGGAATTAATGGGAATAAACTGGAAATTTGCAAAATTGCATGAACTGGGAACTTAAATGTAGTTGAGAAAAAAAATCTTGCAGCATAATCTTGGTTAAAACAACCAGATTTAATGCAATTTCAGTTTAATTTCTACCCTACTCATTGCTCAATCACATGCAACATCATATGCAGGGCTATTGAGGCCACACCCCCTACAGGCACTGTGCTTTCCTCCATGACATATCATTTAGTCACCTAAGAGAGGAGATTCCCCTGTTTTTTCTCTGAAGCTGCACTTGCTGCATTTGAGCCCAAAGACTACATCTATGTTTTGATATTCTAAATATATTTGATCATGGTATTCAAGTTTAACTAGTAAATACCAAAAAGTGTTTATACAGCAGCTAGCTAGCCAGTAAATGAAGATATGAAAAATCTAAGCGAGTTAGCACTGTTTCATTGACAATTAATGAGGTACGTGTTAGCTAGCTCAAGCTGTGATGCTCTTTCTGCTGGCCAGTTTTCTGTTCTCATACAGACGTACGGTACTGGTCAAAAGTTTGGACACATTACTATTTTTAATGTTTTTAAACATTGCATATCATTTGCTCATCAAGCCTTCATTTATATGATCAAAAATACAGAACAAAACCAGTATTACCGGTATTACAATTTAAAATAATGGTTTTCCGTTTTAATATACTTTAAAATATAATGTATTTCTGTGATGCAAAGCTGAATTTTGGACATCATTACTCCAGTCTTCAGTGTCACATGATTCTTCAGAAATCATTCTAATATGCTGATTTATTATCAATTTTGGAAACAGTTGTGCTGCTTTTTTCAGGATTCTTTGATGAATAAAGAGAGAAAAAAAGAACAGCATTTATTTAAAATAGAAATCCTTTTTTAACAATGCACTACCATTCAACAGATTGGGCTCAGTATCTTTTCTCTCTTTTTTAAATAAATTAATACTTGTATTCAACAAGGTTGAATTAAATGAATAATTTTCTAACAATATAAGTCCTTACTATTTTGAATAAACACTATTCATAAGTTTTTAATTCATCAAAAAATCCTGAAAAAAGCATCACAGATTCCCACCAAAAAAATCCCAAAATGTCATTTTTTACATTTGTATTAGTTTGCATCCATGTGAGCCTATGATCAAACAAAATGTTTATATTTATGTTTGTATATGATACAGTTTTATAAATTCCCCAAAATTCCCATAAATTCCAGGTAAGTTTCAAACTTGGAATATTTCCAAAATTCCCCAGACGAAGTTCCCACGGAAAGTATCTGGAAATTTACTGGAAATGTTCCGCCCCTTTGCAACCCTATTTTGAATGCTTAACCACTAATTAATCCAGAGTAGTATGGGCCGCATATTCGCAGCTCAGTAGTAGAACATGCAATTAGAAAAGGTCAAACCACACAAACGCCATGGCTTCTGCAGGACACCCTTCCGGATATTTGGAGTCTTGCCATTCCATATGAACTGAGAAATAGAATAGAACTATCTAATGTTACAAAGGAAGACATAACGATACAGATAAAAGAAAAACATATAAGAATGTGACACAGATGACTGATCATTTTGACACTCCACAGTGACTTACTAAATTACCGTTAGTTTTCTAGACGGTGGTAGACGGTCAGTTATTGTCTCTAGGCTGTCAGAGTGTATGCATGTCATTCATGCAATGTCAACTTTTGTCAAATGATTGTCTGTCTCAGGGGGACTCGAAGCATGATACCAAGATCTTTTCTCTGTCTGTCCTTCTGAGTAGCACTCTAGTGCTGAACAGCCAAGGGACGATCGACAACAGAGCTATTGAGGAACTGCAGTATCCTTCCATTCCTACATTATACATTACTGTTAATGGTTTAGATTGTTACTCTGAATCTCCTGTCCATGTGTGGTTTGGCCTGACATTGCTCTGTGTAAAATGGCTGAAATAGCATTATTAAACCTGTAGTAGCAAGTTCAAATGTCCATGGTTTAACTCCTTGCCTTTTCCTGGGTTTTCTCAGTAAGAATTTAGGTTACACTTTATTTTGATAGTCCACTTTAGAAATTCTACTAACAGTAAGTAACTACATGTCAACTACACGTCAACTAGTTCTCATTCATTTGCAACTAACATAACATAACATAATTTTACAGTTTTATTATAACATATAATTACTAGTATTAAATACTCAATCTCTTTCATATCAAACTTTCACCATTCAGATAAGATCATTTCACCATGTCTGTGTAAATAAGTTGTGGCAGCAGTTTAAAACTACTCAGTTATTCTTCTCTTTATTTCGACATAGCCATTATACTAATTGATTTGACATTTGAATGGTTATAATATTTGTGATGTATTACCATTAGTCGTTTGGTATTGCATTATGCCTGTCTAGGTGGGGAATGGAAAAGTTTGAGAACAAATTCTGTATTACACAGATGTACACACATACTGTGATTAGCTCAAATAAATGCACAGCAATTTGCATTTGGATTCTGCATTGAAAATATATGTGCATGTGCTGTTGCATTTGTAGAGGCTTTTTTGTTAGTTTACTGACAAATATAAAGTTTGATCAGTTATATGCTTCTCAAGGAGCTCTGGAACCGACACATAGTGTTCCATGCCATTCACACATTTAGCTCTCTGTTTTCTCCGTGGTTTTAGGATGTTCCCTGTTTGCTTAGTATCCAAACCTAAACCATCTCCAGATATGTCACAGAGTTAACGGAGTACATCAAGATCAAATCCGACGAGGATGAAGAGGACTCAGAGTTTGTCAAGTTCTTCCCCAGTTTCATCTGGGCCGTGAGGGACTTCACCCTAGAACAAAAAATAAATGACAAATACGTGACCGAGGACCAATACTTGGAATTTGCCTTGAAGCTGAAACCAGGTGAGATTCAGACTGAGCTTTTAAATGATCTGATCATAAATTAGAAGTATAGTCAGCCAGTCAATTAACACTAACAATAAAATAATTTCTGCAAAAGCATGCAAGCATTTGAAAGCAACTGGGAATTTCAATTTAGAAGTATTTTGCTAATCTCTTTGACAAATGCATCTTTTAAAGGCTCTTCAAGAACAGTCAACGAGTTCAACCTTCCACGACAATGTATCCGAAATTATTTCCCCACCCGGAAGTGTTTTACTTTCCCTTTCCCAACCGCCCCAGAGAAAGTGTCTCGTCTGGAGAGCCTGGATCCTGCTGAGCTTTCCCCAGATTTCCAGGAGGTCACGCAACGTTTCTGCAACTTCGTCTTTGACAAGAGTGAAGTGAAGAAGCTAAAGGACGGATACACCGTCACTGGCAGAGGTGATGCAATAGGATTTTAGAAATGATGTGACATTACAAATGTGCAATTATTGAATAGAATTGAAAATTTGTGTGTAAAACTCTCGGACGTATTTTAAAGATTCTATGCTGCGAACTTTAAATATTTCACAAACTTCTAAAAATCCAGCGGTTAGTTGATCCTGATAAGCGTTTGTCATCACAGTTGTAAGCACGACGGCTTTCTTCTTTCGTGAGCGGGTTTGGCGTCACGGCATCTTTGTTTCCAGGCGGAACGTTAAAGAACGCGACACACACAACTCTTCATGGAAATAATTGTTGTGATGTTGCATAACATTGTCAAAACAATGCCACAACAAAAGCGCAATATGATAAAGGCGGCCCAAGAAAAATATTAAAGTGTGCGACTTATTTTTGGACGGGCAGTGTAAAGTTGACTCAAGCACGTCCCCAAGACTTTCAATAGTGACTCTGAGATGGTGATTCAAGTCTAAAATATTTGCTTATTTAAATCCAGATGGTTTGGCAGGCAGTGCATGTATACCAACAGGGAGACAGGCTGGTTTCTAAATCGAATGTCCTCATATCTTTGTGGTTTAATAGCGTTATCCTGCACTTATTGTATAAGTTGAGTAACAGATATGACCATTAGTTAACGTTCTTTTGTTTGACCCCTCTCCTTCCCTGAAGTCCTGGGTCAGTTTGCGAAGACATATGTAGACACGCTGTCCAGCGGTAAGGTTCCATTTCTGGAGAATGCTGTGCTGGCGATGGCACTGATTGAGAACGAGGCTGCGCTGAAGCAGGGGCTGGAGGTGTACCAGACTGGAATGGAGACGCTGAGGAGCTCCTTCCCTCTGGAACTGAAGGAGGTATCATCAGAACACCAACGTCTCAGCAGGACTGCAACACAGGTCCTAATGAAGCGCTCCTTTAAGGACAGCGAGGGCACGTACCTGAAATCTCTAGAGGTGATGACCTTTCAATAGTTATGTTCCATTTCAATGAAATTGCTATTAAACATACTGGTCAGGCAAAATTCATGAGTCAAAGTTTACTAGAGTGAAACATCTGGTGTTCAAGGATACATTGAGACGAGGTGATGTCTTTTTTTGGCTGTAATGAGTGATACATCTCTGACATTTGAACCATTCAAAGAACTCTGAATCAAAAGCTGAGTGCCTTTAGAGTTATTTTTAGTCAATGTAGCCTCTAAATTGTGTCTTAAGTTTACTGTCTCTAATATTTTTTGTGTGGTGTTGCAGGAAGGCATTAATAATCTCTTTCATGGATACTTGTGTCAAAATGAAGAGGCTTCAAAGAAACGATGTGAGAATATTCTGTCATCCCTCTCTGGAACAATGACAGAGAAGCTGAAGAAAGGATCCTATGCCATTCCTGGTGGTTATGTTCTCTTCTCCCAGGACCTTGAAGACATTGTGAAGAAATATAAAATACAAGCCCATAAAGGAGTCAAGGTGATCATCAATGTTTGACACAACCTGGCCTTTTAGATATTCAGAGATATCTGTAAGAGGTTTGTCAATGTTTTCCTAGAAAGTGTTCACAGAATCTAGATTCAGCTGGTAAAAGTAGAAGCAGAAGTCATTTTTTGATAGTACCAGTCGTAGATATGTGGTAGAGGCGGTTCACGTTATCATGTATGTGTGTTCACAGGCAGAAGACACACTTGAAGAGTTTCTGAAGCAGAAGTCGGTGGAGTCTAAAGCAATTCTGCAGGCTGACAATAAACTGACGGAGAAGGAGAAAAAAATAATGGGTGAGAGTCTTTAGCATGAAACTATAGCTCCTTCTAGAGGAGAAAACCAGTTCATCAGAGAAATGGTGCCTTCTTTACAGTGAAACTAAAAGGTTAATCAAATGCAGTGTAGTTCCTTGCGTTTCTTGCATGCCAAATATCATTAGCATTACTTAGTTATGAAGAAAATGCACAATAGTCTTAACTTGTCTTATGTAATTGTCTTAAGTAAAGTAAGCTTTGCAGAAATGTTTTGTTAGAGAGGCGATCATCATTTGAATCAGACTCTTTAGTCACGAGTTAAGATATCACTTAGGCTACATTGAGACTGCAAAATCAGATTTTTGCAGATCCTGAACTTATCCAGATGGTTTTTTAAAGTCTGGACAGCACAAAAAAACTAAATCTGTTATTGGCAAATCTGATTCAAGGCACATTTGGAGGTGTTTTGAAATGCATCTCAGTCTGGACGCTCTGGCTGCTCTAACAGGCCGTTCTCACTCCCAACTTGGTCAGGATCCCTCTGTGTCACTTTTTAATGCATTGGGTACTTCATTGCTTTTACATGCACACACGTAATGTTCTGCATAAGTAAAACTATACATTTTATTAAAATAAGTATAAAAGCTGAAAGTGTATAAATATTAGGGATGTAATGATTCACTCAACTTACAATCCGATACAATTCACGATACTGATTTCATCAGTCTCTCAATATTTGACCGAATTGATAAAAATGAGTTATTTTCGTTAGTTACGGCACGTCAGCTCTAGCATTCTGTCCGCTTCAAATCAGACACAGATGAACTAGTGCAGTAAGATCACATTTATTTGAATGAATTATCACTCGAGAGAGAGAGATGACAATTCCGTGTGCGTTACCTGCGTGCTGCATCTGCGCGTCTCTCTACAAACAATTAATAACTTCAAAAACAGTGATTTTACACCTCGCTGCTGAGGAATATAATGTAGCGATCTAGCATAGCATCCCTATGCCCTAATCCCTTCAAAGGGTTTACCCTCCGGAGTGAGAGCTTCGAAGGGTTGAAGGGTGCAGGGGACCAAACAACTGTTTCTTGAAGTGCCCTTCTGTGTCATCATCCCGCGCCCACACGGAGGCGCCGTCATCATGCAAAGAATCTGCAAAGGATCATGGGAGCCCGAAGTGTCCATCAGTTGTACCCTTCGAAATCCTTCATTCGAAGGGCCCTTTGAAGCGGCTGGTTTTGAGCACTTCGGTTTGGAACGACCCTTCAATATGGCGGCCATGATTGTTTTCGCTCCGAAGTGCCCTTCGGAGGGCGATATATCCCGTTTGGAACGCCCCGCTGGTGCTCTCCATGGTGCTGAAGGTGACATGTGCTGCATTGTGAGGGACCATGCTTCCTTCTGGCCACCACAGTGTGTGTGTGTGTGTGCATCAATTAAAGCAGCGCATTAATATAGAACGGTGATTAAAGTGACTTGGAACTACCTGTGCATTAAACAGTTTACTGCATACCTGCCAGCCAATCAGAATCCAGTATTCAGACAGACCATGGAATAAGGGATAATGCATGGCTAGCTATGCATTAAATGATTTTAATGCAGAAGGTGGAGGCCAAGAACCACACGAAAATTATTTAATGCACAGCTAGCCATGCATTATCCCTTACTTAAATCTTTTTTTTTAATCGTATCTTTGAATCAGTATTGTGAATCGCATCGCATTGTGAGTTGAGTGGATCTTTACAGCTGGGAGCTGGGAGTGAGAATTTTTGGCTCAAATCAGATTTCAAATGATCTTTTGTGCCTCTCTTAACGCAACACACAACAATTACATCAAAACTGGTGACGCCAATGCTGGAAGTCCTGAAGCCAGCAGTGACTACAGCACAGAACATCACAATATACACCAGTCTCAGGATTGACTCAGGATTTAACCTGCATCTGTTTTAAAGCCTAGACACGTACTTTTGTTACAAAAGACACCCTTGCAGATGGGTTGGTCATGTCTGCACACACAAATGTGACCCTGGAGCACAAAAGCAGTCATAAGCAGCACAGGTATATTTGTACCAATAGCCAAAAATACATTGTATGGGTCAAAATGATCAATTTTTCTTTCATGCCAAAAATCATTAGGATATTAAGTAAAGATCATGTTCCATGAAGATATTTTGTAAATTTCCTAATAAAAATGTATCAAAATTTAATTTGTGATTAGTAACATGCATTGCTAAGAACTTCATTTGAACAACTTTAAAGACAATTTTTTCAATATTTTGATTTTTTTGCACCCTCAGATTTCAGATTTTAAAATAGTTGTATCTTAAAATAATTTATTTCATTCTAAGTGTAGTTCAAATCTATTAACATATTTACTGACATATCGCGCAAGACTTACTGATATAAAAATTCTAATTAAACTTTATTTGGAGTACTACTTGTACACAATGCACATTTCTCAATATTAAGCCTAAAATGTGTTTTAAAGTCACTTTTGATGAGGATTGTATGATCTTTGAATAATATCGGTCTTTAAATGCAAGATATTTAAAGTGTACCTGAAGCATACTTGCAGTAGTTCCACTTTAGCACAATCAAATATACTTCAGTATATCTTTAGTTGGACTTCAGAACTACTTCTGAACCTTACAAATCATGTTTCCAGCACTTGATGTGATATGCAATGTCCATTTTCCCAATTTGTAACATCAATAATACAGAAAGTTGTGCTGACAATGTACACTCTAACACGATAGGCATTAAAATTTCCAGTTTGTCCATATTACACTTTTCACTAAGCTTTATTACTTTTGCCTGATTGTCTTCTTCCAGAGGAAAGAGAGAAGGCCATTCTCCTGGCTCAAGAAATAAACACCAAGGAGCAGAATCAGCGACACCTGGAAGAGAAGATGGAAGCAGATAGAAGGAGTAATGAAGAGAGGATGAGACAGATGAGGGAGAAGATGGATGAGGAGATGAGGCTTCAGAAAGAGGAGGCCGAGCGAGCCATGGACAGCAAACTGAAGGAGCAGGCCGCTCTGCTGGAGAAGGGCTTTAAGGACAAGGCTGACAGGATGAGCCAGGAGATGGAGGAGTTCAAGAGGAAGAATAAGAAAGCAGAGAAGGAAAATGACGAACTGCTTAAAAAGATGATCGCGAACATGAACAAACGACACGCTGATACTATGAATCTGTTGAAGAAGCAACACAGCAAGCAGATGGAGGCAATCATGAGCATGCCGAAGCCAGAGCCCGATCCCGGCTCTGTAATCTTACGTCTGCTACTCGTTGGTCTCAGCAGCTTTGGCGGTGGCTCATGTCCCCGTTAAAGCAGCCATCTGTCCCTGGCAGACACTTTCAGCCAAAGCAATGCACTAGTGATGGAGGCTGCCAATCAGGGTACCATCCCCATCATCGGGAGCGAGTGGAGATCAATGTCTTCCCCAAGGATCCTTCAACAAATCTTCAAACTCTGAAACTTTTGATTACAGGGGTGCTTCTCGTTTCTTCAGTTGTACATGCTCAAAAATCTTGCCTCATCATGGTGTTATTAGACAACTGGTACATCCTTCATCATAGCAGACTGTGTCTGGTTTATGGGTAACAGGCTTGAGGATGGAGGAGCGAGGACATCATCCGTTCGGATATTGAGTAGCACCTCGAGTCTATTTCTTCACCTCATACCTTCTCCAATCAAACCCTTCCAATCAGCTAATGCACTGCCACGATATTTTCTGATTAGATGAAACATTTTGTAATCCTGTAATTACTGAGTTTACTTTTTGATCAAAATATTTACTTTTCTGTTTTATAAAGCCATATGGCAGTGTCAGTCACTTTTCACTTCCAGAAGGTTGAAAGTCTGTGCTTTAGATTACTTTATTCAATGTATGTGTCGAGTTTTAAAATACAGGTCACACTGAGGTGATGTCAGGTCAAATAAAATACTCTACAATACTTGAAGAATGTATTTCTAAAGTTGTAGATAAGAGTAGCTCCCCTTAGAGAGATGAGAATCAAACAAAAAGCCAGTCCTTGGATGATTGATTTAATAAAAAGTAGAAAAAAAGCATTATCTAAATATAGTAGGAGAAAGGATATCAAGTATTTAGAAATTTAGTACAGAAAATATAAAGGTAGCAAGGAGTCATTTTATTAATGATCAATTAAAAGGAGGGTTTGGGGATTCTCAATCTTTATGGAAGGTATTAAAGGAGATTGCACCAATGGGGAAGTCTGAACCTACGGTGACCGGGAGGGGACATGTTTGGTTCACTTAATTTTGTTGTAGGCACGACATATTACCTCTTAGGAACATGATACATGATAATTATCATAGATGAATAAAACCTTTCTATTAACATTAAACATTTCATTTAATATGTATATAATATTATTATTTTTATTATTATATTAACTTGTTGGGGCTATGTTTTTATATTTATGTCATATAAATATAATATTTTATTATTTCCCCTTTCAATTCGTGTATCGCTTTACCTAATTAATGTTCTGTATAATTATGCTAGTGTTTGGTACCATATATTTTGCAAATACTATAAACGCCTGACAACTATGCCAATACTTTATGATTGTATTTATTGTGATGATAAATGAGCGTGTTGAGTTTTCATTTACAAATTAAACTACGTGATTGATTCATTCCTCAACGAAACACTATAACATTTTATAATTATTAATTCACAGAAATAAAATGAAATATGTTAATTCAACCTTTAAACTGCACTTCCGGTATAAATTCTAGTCAGCGTTAATTGGCATGTCGAGCATTTACAGTAGGCTTATTTATAAAACTAGTCAGAACGTTATGTAAAGAGATTGAAATGAAGGGGGAAAAAAACAAATATAAAAATAACTATAGATAAATAACTATAATAAATAAATAAATAACAATAGGCTAATAGTAATAATAATAATTATTATTATTATTATTATACAAATACAAATATTACGGGAAAAATGACAATAAGCTAATGGATTTAGGCCTACAAGAAAACATTTTTATCCATCCCAGTCTTGTAGCTATTTTATTTTAAGTACTTTATGTAACATTTATTCATGATAAACTTAATTTGAATGCTGTCTACATCACGTACAATAGCCTACAGTCCGGTAGCCTAAGCCTATGGTTAATATAATAATGTAATAATTTCTACAATAATTAATATAATAATTTCTTAATTCAAAATAAAATATTAATAAATCCATCTCTGATAATCTCGGGTTACTATGGTCACACAGGTTTGTTTACGCATTAAACTCACGGCATAATATCACGTTCCCACGAGTTAATATGACATTCCCATAAATTAATATGTCGTGGCCACGACAAGACTAAGTGAACTGAAGGTGACGTATGAACCTACCTCAACCAAGATAGGGTTAGATGTTGAGGGCGTGATTTAATTAGAATTTCTTCACGTCTGTTGCTACAAGTTTAGTGCAAAGAAATCCAGTGAATAAAGGAATCTGTGGGATTGAATTTTTTCAAAGTAAAGGTGTGTTGTTAAATTCTTTCTCATTTAGTGAAGTTTCAGTGGAAGATATTAAAGTCATTTTAGAGCAATTAAAGGTATCCTAGGATGTTTTCACACCCAGTTCGTTTGAGCCCTGCAAACGCTCTCGGAGCGGTTCAGCTCACATATAAGAACTAACGGTAACACTTTATAATAACTGCACACTATGAATCATTAGTTAATCATTAGTAAATAGTCAATTCATTATTTATAAAGCATTGTTCCAACATTAATAGGCATTAGTAAGCAGTTTATAAATACAGCTATAAATGTTTTGTTCTTGAGCATATCTATAATGTTTAATAATCGTATTTTCATACTTTATTAATGATCAATTTATCATTTCTAAATTATTACGTTATTTACAAACCAGTTATTTAGGAGTTGTCAGTGGTTCATAAGATCATTTAGAAAGTGTAAGTAAATGATTAATAAACTATTTAAATGTACATTTATAAATCTTATTATTTAGACACATGATAATAGTTGCTCAGTGTGTTAATAAATGCTTTATTAACACATATTCCTGCTGTAATTCATGATTAAGTCAGGTAGTTATAAAACATTTAGTAGTTGCCAGCCATCTATTTTTGTGAGCTCATCTAAAGTGAGGACTATTCATACCTCGTAAAGCATTTACAAAGGAGATGTAAAGGCTCATTTATCTTCCAAACAGACAAGTTAAACAAACACAACACAGAGGGATACAGAACACAGAAATATTTTTTCAAGATGCAAAAATGAAACTGTACAACTGTACAACTAAAAAGAAAAATTAAAGTGTACAGTTGGACAGTTTCATTTTTTTTTTCATCTTGAAATAAATATTTTTGAGTTATGTATCCCTCGGTGTTGTGTTTGTTTATTTTTTCTGTTAGGAAGATAACAGCCTTTAAATAGATACGCTAATAAATCAAGAACAAGGCATTTATAGCAGTATTTATAAACTGCTTACTAATGACTATTAGGATGAACTGACTATTTACTAATGCTTACCTAATGATTCATAGCGTGCAGTTATTATAAAGTGTTACCGAACTAACAAGTGATCTCAGAACCCCTAAAAGGACCCAGAAGAAAACCAAGTTCGGTTCATTTGTGGTTCGATTTCTTCGTGATTTGTGAAAGCAATGAGGTCCCAGTACCAACATAACAGTAATGCTTGAGGTTGAACTAAACAGTTTAGTACTTGTTTATATTTTTATATAGCCTATATTTTATTATTATTATTTATTGATGTAATTTCAGACGATCAATCTCTTGTTACATTTTTAAAAAATAAACAAATAAGTAAATAAATAACCCAGACAGCAACATAGTTTTGGCCCAGATCCAGATCCGTGTGAAATCCATGCAGGCCGGATCTGGGCCGACACTGCTTGCTGTCTGGGAGACCAACTCGAACAATACAAAATAATTATTTTGTCATTTATGTAATCTACGGCTAACTGTGCATTAAATTATTTAATGCATGCATCGTGAAGTATTCTTGACGGAGGACCAGCTGACACCCAGCAGAGGCCTACTTTAAATCAGACAGAGATGAAGTACTGCAGTAAGATCACATGTATTTAAATGCATGAATTATAGCATTGATTTGAATTAATTATAGAGAGGGAGAGAGAGATGAAAGGTGCTGAAGAGGGCCAAGAAAAGAACTGGATTCTCTTTTAAGTCCACTATATTGGCCACATACACACTGCAGCTAAATTCAGTTGTCAGTTCACCTTTCACTTTACTGCATTAACTCCCGAAAAATACAGGTAGTGACAACCGCATATATAGAAATTCTACGCAATGTGTACGGAACCAAACTGAACAACTAGTTGTTAATGATGTATTTGAATGGGCATCAAAAATGTGTCTTCGTCTGTATGTGAGATGCAATAAAATAACAGTGAGAGAAGTCTTAATTTAGCACATTTTGACACGGGACTAGTTGCGCTCATGAGCCCTGCGGTAAAGTGTCAGAGTTGCCAGATCTTCATAAGAAAAAAACAAAACAAGGACAAGCACAAAAAACACTAAAACATGCTTTGTTTTATAACACCAAAAAAACCCAACATATATCTCACATCCACAGCAGACCACTTTATTAACGACATAAAGTGCCTATCTTTATGAGATAAGACCAAACAACATGCCTAAAGGCGCTTGTAAACATGAGGACATGGCAACACTGCAAGTCAGAGCTCTCTAAAGCGGCCTCCCGAGCATAAACACAACACTGCACGTCTATCAGCGTAGTTTAATTAAAATCAACGGACAAAAAAAAAAGACTCTTTAGCCAAAAAACGGCACATAACAAACGGCTAAATTTTTATTTACTCCCTCATGACAAAATGTTGCTATGGTTACAAATGCGGGAGTGACTGCTGTTCCGTACACACATGGAATGATAATTTATGGGACTTAAACCACATTTAAATGCTGTTGTCTCTCCTGAAACTTGCAGTGTGTACGTGGCCATTGTGAAGAGCAAAAGGACTGAGTTCACTTTTGGCTGGATCCCTTTCTGGTTCACTTTAAGTGAACTGGGTTTGGTTCCTTTAAAACAAACTATATGTGAAAACACTCAAGCAACTGGGTTGGATGAATTTTCAGCAACACAACACTACCGCATTTCTATAATTCAAATCCGTTAAAGGATTGTTAGGCTGCATTAATTAGATCAACCGGAACCGGGAACACTCCCCATAACACACGATGTACTTGTCACATCGTAAGAAGAATGGCATCTACACTAATATTAGTCTGTTTGTTTCTTATTCCGAGATCACCGTTGCCACCCAATCCAGTCCGTATCCAGATCAGATGGTGGATCAGCACCTAGAGACGACCTCTACAGCCCTGAACGTCAGAAGAGACCAGGACACCTAGATGAGCCCCAGAGACAGATCCCCAGTGAAGACCTCATCACCTAGACGGCCATCGGGAACCATACGAGTCCTCTGCACAATCTGACTTTGCTGCAGCATGGAACAACCTGCTGGTTCGTCTGGCAAGAGGACAACTGGCCCCCTGACTGAGCCTGGCTTCTCCCAAGGTTTTCCCAAGGCTTGCTTAGTTGGGGACACTTCATTTCCAGCGATATCATCGACTTATTTGCACAGATACTTTAAATTGAACTGAGCTGGACGATGACATCACTGAATCAATGATGAACTGCCTTTAACTGAAAATTGAGTGTTTACTGTTGTCTTATTGCATTATTACACACTATTTTTCCTATTTAATACCGTAAAGCTGTTTTAATCACGATCTGTATTATGTAATGATCCACCCAGATTGGCCCTTAAGACAGAATTCAATGGGTGGGCGATGGTATAATGTGTGTAGGTCTTTTACTTGCGCTTCTGCAAAGTTCACTTACTTTATCAGGATTTAGTTTCAATTTTAGTCTAGCACATAACAAAAAGTGTCATTTTTCTCACTTAAAACAAGTGGGAGGGTATCTTATCTGCCCAGTATGGCAATTTCTGTTTTTCACCACTCTAGGTTACATTGATAGCTACAAATGATTTTTTATTATTATTTTTAAATCTGAGAATTAGTGCCAGCTTCTGCTGACACTGTGATACTGGAGGACAAGTAGCTGGGTTCCAGGAAAGTACCTGTTTGTATATTCAGAGAGGAGCTCTGCTCTGTTGGGCACTTATGTGCATTCACTAAAGATGAATCAAATAACACAGTTTAACATTTATTATTTTACTCGCATCCTGTTAAAGACAAAAGTCAACAGTTTATGCTTTTTCAGATATTAGGTTTCAGGGTGTAATAAAGCTGTATGTGAATGCAAAAACCAAAATAAACAAAGTTTCAAAGATGAATTTAATAATCACAAAGGTGTGCCTTGGGACAAAAAAAACAAAAAGCTTTGAGAACAACTGAGCTATAGCAAAGCATTCATATGCACAAGACAAATTAAAAAATTGTTATACATATTCATTTCAAAATATTTTACAGAGATGCATATTTTCTGGTACCATTTAAAAAAAAAAACATCCCCAGTTATGTCACTTTATAGTAGTGAATTAATAACAGTTTAATAACACGTTTCTATGATCCTACACCGTTTACAGTTGTTAGGGCTTTTCACGTGGGAATCAAGGGTTACGTCTGAAACTCTTTCCACACTAAATGCTTCTCTCGAGTGTGAATTCTCATGTGTGACTTGAGATTTCCATTTTGTAAAAAGCTATCCCCACACAGTTCGCAGGTGAAAGCCTTCTCTGTAGTATGAAGTCTCACATGAGTGTAGAGGCTTACTTTACAACTGAAACTCTCTCCACACTGATGACACGTAAAACCGCTCTCTTGAATGTTCACTCTTCGTGTGCGAATTAGGGGTTTCATTGTATTTGAAACTATTCCCGGACGGATCACGTGCGAACGACTTCTCTCCAGTGTGAACTCTCATGTGGGACTTGAGGCTTTCTTCATATTTGTAACTCCTTCCACACTGATCACATGTGAATGGCTTCTCTGAATGAATGGTTATGTGTTGATTAAGGGTTCCTTTTGTAATGAAACTCTTTCCACAGTGTTGGCATGTGAATGGCTTCTCTCCGGTGTGAATTCTGATGTGTTGATTAAGGGATCCTTTTGTAAAGAAACTCTTTCCACAATGTTGGCATGTGAACGGCTTCTCTCCGGTGTGAATTCTGATGTGTTGATTAAGGGATCCTTTTGTAAAGAAACTCTTTCCACAATGTTGGCATGTGAATGGCTTCTCTCCGGTGTGAATTCTGATGTGTTGATTAAGGGTTCCTTTTGTATAGAAACTCTTTCCACAATGTTGGCATGTGAACGGCTTCTCTCCAGTGTGAACTCTCATGTGGTAATTAAGAGTGTCTTTATATCTGAAACTCTTTTCACACTGTTCACAGGTGAACAGCTTCCCTCCAGTGTGAATGGTTTCATGTTTATTAAGGCTTCCTTTGAGTGTGAAACTCTTTCCACAGTGTTGGCATGTGAATAGCTTCTCTCTGGTGTGAATTTTCATGTGCTCGTTAAGGTTTACTTTTAGTGTGAAACACTTTCCACATTCATGGCAAGTTAAGTAACTGGGAGGTTTGGTCTTCTGAACCGAATTTGTTTCAGTCGGTATGGATTTTTTTACAACAAAGAAATCATGTCTCTCATATTGATCTTTCTCTTCGATTTCCTTCAGTTCTTGACTCTCTTCTTTTATTGCCATCAGGTCTAAAGTGAAAAAAGACAAATAGAAGGTAATTGAGTTTAATGGCTCAAAGCAACAGAGAGCAAAACCAAGATTAAAGTATTAAAACATCAAAACTAACATTAGGCAACAAAACTGGGTTATTATAGACCAATCCTGAATTTGCCATTCAGGTCTAAAATATTGGAAAAATAAAGTCGTCTTTACTTTGCAATGGTACTTGTGAACAGTTTCAGTCAGGATTTAAACACCATCATTATTGAAGTGTAGGGGATGCACAGTTAAGACCCAAGGACCAGATTTGTTGAAGTAGGACCAGGAGTCAGAGAAGCAATCAATTGAAGAAAAATAGTAAATAGTTTGCAGTTTTATCAGCAGAAGTCACTCGCGAGGAGTTCATAGGCCACTTTGCTATATAGACTGTTTTACCGAACATAGACGAACAAAAATTTCTGGACCTGTGAACATTACAGTTGTGTTGCTGTCTATGGGAGTGTCTGAGAGCTGTCAGATTTAATCAAATATCGTAATTTGTGTTCCGATGATGAACGAAAGTCTCACGGCTTTGGAACAACATGAGGGTGAGTAATTAACGATAGAATTTTCATTTGAACTAACCCTTTAAAGGGACAGTACTAAACATGTTGCCAACTATCATTAAAGGGATAGTTCACCCTAAAATTTTATTTCGGTCATTATTTACTCACTCAATATGTTGTGCCAAACCTGTCTTAATTTCTTTCTTGTGCTGAACACAAAATACTTTGAAGAATGTGAGTAACCAAATAGTTGCTGGTCCACACTGAATTTGATAGTAAGAAAAAAAATACTATGGAAGTCACTGTGGACCAACGACTGTTTGGTTTTCCACATTCTTCAAAATAGCATTTATTTTATACAAAATGTAATATAAATATTTATTTTACATAAAATAGCTTTTATTGACTGACAGGGATTTCCAATCTCGGTCCTGGAGGGCCACTGTCCTGCAGAGTTTAGCTTAAACCAGCTCCAACACACCTGCTAGAAAGTTTTAATTTTGTATGCTTAGTGAGACCTGATTAGCTGGTTCAGGTGAGGTTAATTGTGGTTGGAGATAAACTTTGCAGGACAGCAGCCCTCCAGGACTGAGTTTGGTCACCTCTTGACTGACATTAAATCCAACTCTTCTAAATAAGTCCTCGTCCCTAAGGTATACACCAACGCTAAAAACTGCAACAGAAAAAGTCCTGACTTAAAGTGATAGTTCACCCAAAAATGAAAATTTGATGTTTATCTGCTTACCCCCCAGGGCATCCAAGGTGTTCCCCAGCATCAAATGCCTCAGTAGGACAACTCTCAAAGCGAGAGGAGACCTTGCAACACTCCACTTTAAAGGCAGAGAACAGACACGAATGCGTCGCTGTGAGTGCCTTCACCTCCCTTAGCAGCCAAACTCTAGCACTATTCCTAAAGAAATAGCTAAAAATTAAAAATGCATCTTACCTAGCTTCTTTGAAAAGTCGAAGGCATTCCACCCAATTGCATGTCCCTCAAAAATAGGGATGATGTGAACAGAGGTTTTAATTGAGAAATCCTCACAATGCATGCATTCAGCTGCCAAGAACTAAATGCGCGTGCTCCTCACTTGTACACAGATAAAAGGTCTCATGGGGCCAGTTGCATCAACTTATACACTATATTAAGACTTTGACTTAAGAAATAGTTTGATGAATTTACAGTTAACCTGTTTATTTTTTCCTAATGCAATCAAACTGATCTACCTTTATATGTAAATGACTTTACAAAATTATGACCAGCCTGGAAGAAATAATTTACAACCCGAATTCTGGAAGTGTTGGGACGCTTTTTTAATTTAAATAAAATGAAAATTAAAAGACTTTCAAATCACATGATCCAATATTTTATTCACAATAGAACATGGAGAACATAAATGTTTAAACTGAGAAATTTTACACTTTTATCCACTAAATGAGCTCATTTCAAATTTGATGCCTGCTACAGGTCTCAAAAAAGTTGGCACGAGGGAAACAAAGGGCTGAAAAAGCAAGAAAGTTTGAAAAGATTCAGCTGGGAGAACATATAGGAACTAATTAAGTTAATTGACATTAGGTCTGTAACATGATTAGCTATAAAAGGGATATGTTAGAGAGGCAGAGTCTCTCAGAAGTAAAGATGGGCAGAGGCTCTCCAATCTGTGAAAGTGCGTAAAAAGATTGTGGAATACTTTAAAAACAACGTTCCTCAACATCAAATTGCAAAGGATTTGCAATTCTCATCATCTACAGTGCATAACATCATCAAAAGATTCAGAGAAACTGGAGAAATCTCTGCGTAAGGGACAAGGCCGAAGACCTTTGTTGGATGCCCGTGGTCTTCGGCCCCTCAGACGACACTGCATCACTCATCGGCATGATTCTTTCATTGACATTACTAAATGGGCCCAGGAATACTTCCAGAAACCACTGTCGGTAAACACAATCCGCCGTGCCATCTGCAGACGCCAACTAAAGCTCTATCATGCAAAAAGGAAGCCATGTGTGAACATGGTCCAGAAGCACTGTCATGGCCTGTGGGCCAAGGCTCATTTAAAATGGACTGTTTCTAAGTGGAAAAGTGTTCTATGGTCAGACGAGTCCAAATTTGACATTCTTGTTGGAAATCACGGACACTGTGTCCTCCGGGCTAAAGAGGAGGGAGACCTTTTAGCATGTAATCAGTGTTCAGTTCAAAAGCCAGCATCTCTGATGGTATGGGGGTGCATAAGTGCATACGGTATGGGCAGCTTGCATGTTTCGGAAGGCACTATGAATGCTGAAAGGTATATAAAGGTTTTAGAGCAACATATGCTCCCCTCCAGATGACGTGTATTTCAGCAGGACAACTTAAAACCACATACTGCAGCTATTACAACAGCATGGCTTCGTAGCAGAAGAGTCCGGGTGCTGAATTGGCCTGCCTGCAGTCCAGATCTTTCACCTATAGAGAACATTTGGCGCATCATTAAACGAAAAAAGGCAAAGACGACCATGAACTCTTCAGCAGCTGGAAACCTATATCAGGCAAGAATGGGACCAAATTCCAACACCAACACTCCAGAAACTCATAACCTCGATGCCTAGACATCTCCAAACTGTTCTGAAAAGAAGAGGAGATGCTACACCATGGTAAACATGCCCCCGTCCCAACTATTTTGAGACCTGTAGCAGGCATCACATTTGAAATGAGCTCATTTTGTGCATAAAATTGTAAAATTTCTCAGTTCTATCTCAAATTCCACAGAGGCCCCGGATAACAGGATGCTCGTCATAAACCTGTCCATGATACCCAAGAGCCAGCCAGTCTGAAGCAAGCCTAACCAACAAGCCTCTTCCAGTGAACAATTTGCAACATTCAAACAAAAGAACCCTTATTGATAATCCCAACTCAGGAAGGAGATTGTCAAATTTGGGTCAAGTAATCAAGATTGAAGGTCAAAGAGATGCACAGCATGGCCGTCACGTGTGCCATGATAAAAATCTTGAGATTCCTTAGACTGACTTCCCCCAAACAACCAGAGAAGAACCAGACTGAAATTCCTTCCAAACCCTTTTGACCTTTTTGTTCTAGACAGAACTACACACAGAGACTGTCTTTTCCATATACACCCAAAATCATCTTAAAAGGACTTGAGTAACTAATCATTTCTATGCATAACTCCATATTATGCATGTAACCCACACATTGGACTATCATGTTTTAATCACTTATTTGAATAACTATTAAATAGCTTAATGGTTCATATTCTTGTTTGGTATGTATGAGTTTGAAAAGTCACACTTTAAACTTTTCTATCAATCAATACTTTGTCTGAATTTTCACCAGAATATGATACATTTGACAATGTCTGATCAGATAATCTGATCAGATAATTGATTTATGTATTGGGAGGAGAAACAGGGCAACACCCTGAGCTAAGATAATATCTAATTGGTCAACGCACCAGATGGGATGTGTCCAAAAGCCGAGTTTAAAAATGCAGCACACCATCAAACTTCACTTCTCTTCTAACTTTTAAGCCATGCTTTTTATCATCACTTTCTGCATTCTTTGAGCGTCGTTCCAGCGTGCTCTGGTCTACACGCCAGCTGCTACTTAACAAAACAATAAGAAAAAACACCTCGTTACATCATTTTATTCTTTTACTTTGGTGTCTTTTCTTTCTGTTGAGTTTCATGTTCAAAAGTTAAGTTTGCCGCAAATCCAGCTCCGACTGCACTGGCTTCAAACTTTAACTAGCAACGGATTTCGAAACCATCTTCAGCCAACGCCCAACCATTGGCTTCCCAAGACATCACTACAAACGACCACTGAACTGTCAGCCAATCAGCAACCTCGGGTCAATTAAGTGATTGATGGTTGTTCAGGTCCATGCAATAGCACATATTGCTGTAAACTTGGGATATCATATTTTCATTCTCTAAACTCATCCTTTCCTCACTTTCTCTCTTTCTGCAACGTGTGACTGCGTGTGTTTATGTTTTAGATTAGTTTATGTCTTAGGTTCATATAAATAAAGTCTTACTTGTGCTTACAAGTTAATGTCTTAAACTGCCGATCTTGTTACTGTGCTTATTAATAGTGTTTTCACTATATTTTGGATTTTAATATCCAGTGCAGTTGATGTTGTACGGCTCGTTCAGTGAATCGCTGCCGACTCAGTGATCCGTCAAGTTTTCTGTAATATGCAGAATATCCTATGCACATTTGCGAAAATATAACATTTATAATAGCAGAATAACCTATATACTCTTAATTCCTGACATTAAATAAGATTACTGTCAAATTATCATAAACACCTTCGATTCCTTTTAAAATCCTACATAAAATGAAAGAAACTAACAGTTTTCATTGTTTTCTATTCAGAAATTGAATTGAACTTCTGTATTACCTTTTCTAATTTAATGCATGTTGTAATAAAAAAAATGCCCAACTCGTCAATAAAAACCAGGATGTGTTTGAAGGCAGCATCAGTATTAGTCTGGTCATGTGATCTCAACATGTCTGTCCACATGAGGTGACCCGCTCCGTGTCAAATAAAAGCTCTTTAATCAGGACACTCATATCACATTCCTCAAAAAATATTGTTCATTTCTGTAGAGCTGGACATTTTAATAAGGACAAAATGACTGAGTTCAGCTTTGAGAATGAAACCAACCTGTTTGTTCCTCGGTCTCTTCATGTTTCAAGCTGAATACTTCTACAATCCTCAGCTCTTCACTCTCCTGTTTAATAAACGCCATCTCGCTTCACCGGGAGGATTTCTGTGTCTGGAAGAATAAACCCAAACTACATCTCTCCAGTCAGTCAAAGTGAGAGTTAAAGGGATACTCCACCCCAAAATGAAAATGTTGTCATTAATCCCCAGCTATATTATAACTAGGTACCTGGCTGGGGACTACTTTTAGGCGCTGCGTAATATCACTGCACCTGCTGCGGCCATGGTACGGCAGCAAAGTTCCTTGATTATTATGCCGGAAACTCAACTTATTAACTCTGGGGGAGTTGGAGAATGAGCCTATTTCCAAAAAAAGTGGAGTGTTCCTTTAAGATATTTTGGATGAAAACCGGGAGGCTTGTGAATGTCGAGTAACTCTCACTGTCAAGGCACAGTAAAGTATGAAAGACATTGTCAAAATACTCCATCTGCCATGCGTACGCTATTCTCTGTTATCAGTAACGCATGGATACGCTGTTTCCATTCAAATCAAAGCGTAAATAAACGTACAATACGTATCCATGCATTACTGATGACAGAGAATAGCGTACCCACTTAGCGTCCATCGGATGTTCTCCAAAATGGTGCTACGCTGACACAGAGAGGACACGAATTGTTGAATAAATGTCATTATTTTTATTTTCTTTGCGTACAAAAAGTATTCTCATCGCTTCATAACATTAAGATTGAACCACTGATGGCAGACGGACTATTCTGACGATGTTTTTTAATACTTTTCTGTGCCTTGACCGTGTTATTTACTCGGCAGTCACAAGCTTCCTGGTTTTCATCTAAAATATCTTAAATTGTGTTCTGAAGACGAACAAAGCTTTTACGGGTTTGGAACGACATGAGGGTAAGTGATTAATGACAACATGTTCATTTTGTGGTGGAGTATCCCTTTAGTGGCCGTAAATGGCATGAAAAACACTCAAACACAGTGCTAAAATTAATAAAAGAAGAAATTATACAAATACTTAAAAAACATACTTGGAAACAAAAATGCAGGAACGATTTCAATAACTTTCTAATTACATGCGTAATACAGTTATCTTTTTTGCAAATTCTAATCAGCGACATCGTCAACCTACTACATCTTTTTCACAGTGGATCAAAATAGTCAAGTATGGCTATGAAAGATCAGTGCAACACCGAGTGAAGAATATAAATGTTATTTTACATGCGATTATTCAATTTCTGTACCTGAACACCTACAAACAAAGACCTAAAGCTTCATTTCATGTGTATATTTATTCTATGTATTTATGCGGTTGCTTGTAATTTGTTCATTTGCTCTTATTTAGTGACTGTTCACTTGTCTCTAATAGTGTAGGATCTGTATGTGTGTTAAGTTAGTAGTTTTTGCTGTGGGAGCGAAATTGAAAGCGAGAATCGTAAAATGTAATCGGTATCTAAGAGTTTGGTGTCATATACGCTGCGCAGTGTCTTTTAGTACAAGATAACATAGATCAAAGACAAAGTTAACAGCAAATGTTTTATTTATTTGTTTATTTGTGGCAGGGCAAGTAATAATTTGAACCACTGGCCCGACCAAGCAAGTAAAAATAATAATTAGCGTTAAGCCCTGTTTATCTCAAACACCAAACCAGCATAAATACTCGTGTTTGCGACACAAATAATACGGTTTTGTAGATTATTTGGTTTTATGGGGTGCCGTTTCGCGGAAGTGCTTGTCTTAAAGTGAAGTGTTCTTGATAGCGAGCGAAACGAGACGCACCTCACAAACATAACGTTCATTATTGTTGGATAAAGCGTTACACTCAACAACAATTCATTCGTTTTAAAAACGCCTGAACAGTTTCCATCGATTTGAACACTTTAAACGAACACAAACAAACCTGTCTTCAGCCGGATCTCAAGAGAACAGTGGCGCGTCGCGGGCGTATGAGGTCACAGCGCCCGCCAGACAGAATAAAAGTCCCGTTCATCTAAGAAAATAAAATAAAAGTCCCGTTCCCAGCCGCTGTATAAAATGATCAAAAGTGATGCTAAAGACATTTATAATGTTACAAAGGGTTTCTATTTCAGATCAATTCTATTCCTCAAAGAAACCTGATTTCAACATAATAGTGAAGTGAATACTTCAGGAATGCACTTTGTTACACTCCACCACTTTGTTGTTTTGCAAATGAAACGAATCAAATTAGTGGCCAGGATATTAATCGATCTGGTTCTGTTGTGTTAACCCTTCCACGTCACTTCATTGTTGAAAAGATGACTTTGAATTTGTGCCATTTTGTTGTGATAATATTTTTATTCAATAACATACGAGTGAATGCTTTACATACTGGATGAATAGATGTAACTTGTAGTAGTAAATGACTTTAACTGCTTTTAATGGGAAACTGACTACTAAGTTTTGGTGTGGCAAATAAAAAATACAAAATTCTGAATAAGATGCAATTATACCAATTGCCTTAATGAGTTTTCTTCTCTTGCAGGAGAGGTTCAGCAGTGATAAAACCCCTCGGAGAGGCTGCATCCTTCCTCTGTTAGAGCTTCATCTCTCTAGGCCAACGATTCTGTCCTTGGGTCTCGCACCAACACCCTTTCACCCTTCCATATTAGATTTAGGATTGTGTGCTCTTTTACTGTCACACACATCTTAAAGATCAGTAGCTCTTCTTTGTGCTGTTCAATCAGCAAAGAAACATGTGACTCAGATAAGCATATCATTAATAAAACACACCATAGCATATGAATTTCTTCCACAGTGTGCTCGTGGAGTTTTGTAGTAAATAATCAAAGTCACATTACTCTGCTAAAGCTGTGCAGTAAAAGCCTGAAGACACACGTCTGAATGGAGAGTGAGTTCAGCAGTTAGGGTATGCAGGGCGTTGTCAAGAGGGAGACAGTGAAAGTGAAACCGAAGCAGGATGCTCCCCTTTCGATCTTTACGAACTCTCCTATCAACATTTTGTTAATATCATATAACCATATCAGTAATTTATTCAGAAACTCCTGTGAACACACCGCTGCTCAGTTGAAGTTAAAACCAACCGAAAAGCACATTTACCTGAATAAGTGTGTCTTGCATGAGTGTGACTTGAGATCAGATGAGTTTAACCGGTTAGGTAGGTCTTTAAATGATGCTAAACCATATAAATACATTTAAAAAAGGATAAAGTCAAATAATGCTACATATACGTTGCTTTCGCTGGACTAACTTAAACAGTTGATTGTAGATGTGTAGCCTATGTAAAATGTATTCAGAGCCAACACATGCATGCTAACACACGAGTTGCCTGCTTATTATAATGTTTTCTTTTCATATTTTCAGCGTTCTTTAGAGATGAAGTTAATTTTTTTGACTCTGCTGATTGTGAGTGGAATTGCAGATTCAATATCAGGTAATATTCACACCCACGTAAAGAGCTAAAGTGTGTGTTCGTGTCAATTCATTGTCCGGCTGAACTATATTTATAATTACAGTTTAGTTTATAGTTTATGTGATAACCACCAGCTCACTGTACGTTATTGAGTAAATAAATGAAGTGAAATTTTGATCTCAGCTGAAATTGTTCTATTAACTTCACAGAACAGAAACGGTAGGCTTCCTGGATGAATGGTCAGCTATTTAACGTTGCCATGGACAGCTGTCTTCATTCAGAAATATTGACTAATTAGAATAAAATTTACAAAGAGCCATTTAATAATGTTTTCAAGCAGAGATGTGAGGAGAAGGACCGTTACTGCTTCACATGGGAACGCTGTAGGCCTTGAAGGTTGATAGGAGGTTCACTTTTAATAAGACCAGCTCTCTTTATCTTTCACAGAGCAGTATGAAGTAGTTGGACCTGCCGATGCTGTATATGCTGTAGCTGGTGAAGATGTGATTCTGCCCTGTTCAGTCAAACCTAACATCAGTGTTGTGGACATGAGAGTGGAGTGGTTTAGACTTGATCTGAAAGACTCACAACTAGTGCATCTCTACGAGGATCATGAAGACAGAAACACAGACCAGATTCAGGCCTACAGCGGGAGAACAAAACTGATTCATCAAGAACTACAGCGAGGAGATGCTTCACTCAAACTCTCATCAGTCCAAGTCTCTGATGGAGGACTTTATAAGTGTTTTATTCAGTCCAGATCCTGGTACGATGACGCCACTGTTAATGTCACAGTTGAAGGTGAGAAAACTATTGAAAACTAAAGGCTGGAATACACTGCACGACTTTTAAAATCTCAACAGATTTTAAAACACTAGGCATCATACATTTACTGACTTTGATAGAAAGTCACAAAGGAAAACTGGGCATCATACTACGGTGACCGGGAGGGGACGTCTTTGGTTCACTTACTTTTGTCGTGGCCACGAGATATTAACTCGTGGGAACGTGATATTGTGTCGTGGCCATGAGATCATTTTGTCGAGGGAACAACATCCATTTCTCGAGGCCACGACTTCTTATCTTGAGGGCACGACTAATGCCTAAACAAACCTGAGTGACCACAGCAACCCAGGATTATCAGAGACGGATAAAACATTTTTTTTTTTACATTAAATATTTCATTTAATATTTGTATATCATTATTATTATTATATTAACTTATTTAGGGCTATATTTTTATATTTACTTCATATAAATGTAATATTTTATTATTTCCCCTTTCAATTCGTGTATCGCTTTACCTAATTAATGTTCTGTATAATTCTGCTAGTGTTTGGTACCATATATTTAGCAAATACTGTAAACGCCTGACAATTATGCCAATACTTATGATAAATGAGCGTGTTTGTGTCTTCATTTACAAATGAAACTACGTGAATGATTCATTCCTCAACGAAATGTAGGCTATAATATTTATAATTATTAATTTGCTGAAATAAAACGAAATATGTTAAATATGTTGAATTCAACCTTTAAACTGCATTTCCAGTAGGCTATAAATTCCAGTCAGCATAATCAAAGCTTTATTGACATGTCGAGCATTTACAGTAGGCTTATTTACAAAACTAGTCAGAACGTAACGTTAAGAGATCAAAATAAAGTGAAAAAACGAATGTAAAAAATAATAATAGGCTAATAATAACAATGATGATAATAATAATAATATACAAATATTACGGAAAAAGACGATCAGTTAATGGACGCAGCTACGAGACTGTGGGATGGATAATGTTTTCTTGTAGGCCTATTTTATTTTATGTACTTTATGTAACATTTATTCATGAAAAACGTAATCTGAATGCTGTCTACATCGCGTGCAATAGCCTACAGTCCAGTAGCCTAAGGCAATGGTTAATATAATAATTTAATAATGTAATAATTGCTATAGAAATGAATATGATAATGTCTTAATTCAAAATAAAATATTAATAAATCCATCTCTTATAATCCCGGGTTGCTGTGGTCACGCAGGTTTGTTTACGCATTAAACTCATGGCCACAAGAAAAATATGTCGTTCCCTCAACATAATGGTCTTGTGGCCACGACATAATATCACGTTCCCACGAGTTAATATGTCGTGGCCAGGACAAAACTAAGTGAACCGAAGACGTCCCCTCCCGGTCATCATATCATACACTAAATGACCGAGGATCACAACAAACTCATGCTGAAATGTGTGCCTTGTTGCTAGGAGACGTGTGACAAATGAAAACAATATGCGTTGTAAAATCGGCTGAAATTATCAAACATGTTTGACCATCATACACTACATGGTTTTCTATTAAATCTGTCAACTCTAATCTGCAACTAGCGTCAATTTGTGCAGACTGTAAATCGAGTCAAAAGTCATGTAGTGCATTCCATGCTCTAACTAACTTTAAAAAGCCAGAATAACAACAGCATGTTCTTCTTGTTGGCCTGTAGCTATAGGACATCCTCCAGTGATCACTGTAGATGGGTTTGATCATTCAGGAGGGATTCATCTACAGTGTGAATCTAAAGGTTGGTATCCTGAACCTGATCTTGAGTGGCTGGACAGTGAAGGAGTCAGTCTGAGTCCAGAAACTACGAAGAAACACAGAAACAGAGACAGATTCAGTGTGAAACACACCATCACTGTACATCACAGAGACAGCAAGATTCACTGCAGAGTCAAACTGAGACGACACATGCTGGAGGCACTGATTATCATCTCAAGTAAGCAGACACTTTTATTCATGTATTTCTTTGTCATCTTCACACATTTTACTGTCTATGTACCATTCAGAACTGAACATTATATATATATTTTAATCATCTCATCAAAATATGTTTGATTTACACAGTGTGCTTGATTACTGTTCTGTTTTACAGGTAATATGTTTAATCCTTGGAGGAAATCAGTCATCCTGATTTTATTTGTAGTTGTGCTCAGTGTCATTCCTGGAATACTGATAGCTGTGTTTGTCCTTAAAAATAGAGGTAAAATGCTTGTTTTCTTGTTATTATGTAAATAAAACAGTATAGGGATCATTTGATACACAGTGGTAATTCAAACATCTAATTCTTGCAATGTTTTTGAGATGATAGTATGCTGATTTAGTTACTGCTTTGATATGACTACTGAAACTATGGTCTGTCTCCAGAAACACCCCAAGATTTTTGACTTCATTTTTAGTTGTTTGACCCCTAGAGTTAAGGTGTGCATTCACCTTGAGAATTTCATCTTTGTATCCAAATGCAATGGCTTAAGTTTTCTCCTTGTTTAACTGAAGGAAGTTCTGACGAGACTGTGTTTGTGTCTGTGTTTGGGCTATGTACACCACCACAGAACCTCACGAGGTGGCAGCGTCCTCTATGGTGTCTCTAGAGGTGCCGGCTGATGCTGCAGAACCTCTAGAGGTAGTGGCGCCGCTACTGTGTTCCCCGAAGCGATGGTGCCTGCTGCAGTTTCTCCAGAGGTGGCGGTGCATGCTGCAGAACCTTTCGAAGCAGCGGTGCTCGCTTCAGCTCCTTGCGTGGTGGTGGCGCCCAGCAATGCACTTTCAGCCTGTCATGTCACGGTTGAAGGAACCGTAGATGAGCGCTGTACCTGTCCTGGTAATGAACTCTCCCTGTTTCCTGATGATACTGCTGTAGAACCTGCAGAGGTGTCAGTGGAATCCATCTATGAATCCTCGTCCTGCCCTGTCTCGGCTATGGAGGCCGTCTGTGAACTCCTGCCTTGCTCTGATCCGGCCATGGAGGCCAGTTATTAACTATTGTCCTGCCCCGACCCAACCAAGGAGGCTACCTCTGAACTCTCAGCCTTTTCTGTCACACCCAAGGATGCGGGCTGTGAAATTCGTAACTATTTTTTCACTGCCATAGAGACTATTCATGAACTGGCTGCTTGTTCTGTTCCCCCAAGCGTGTCAGTTAAACCGTCTGCCTTACCAGTCCTAGTTTTTGAACCCAATTTTGAACTGTCATTCTGTCCAGTTTCAGTCAGTGAACCTGTTTATGTACTGTCTGTCGGTCCAGTCTCAGTCAGCGAACCTATGATTTTTTTGTGTTCCCTGCCACGGTCCCTGAGACCGTGAATGCACTGCCTCTGTTGTCTGTCTCTGCTCTCGCTCTGGTGGTCTTCTGCTCCAGTCTGGTGGTCTTCTATCCCGCTCTGGTGGTCCTCTGCTCCAGTCTGGTGGTCTTCCGTCTTGCTCTGGTGGTCTTCTATCCCGCTCTGGTGGTCTTCTGCTCCGGTCTGGTGGTCTTCCGTCTTGCTCTGGTGGTCTTCTATCCCGCTCTGGTGGTCTTCTGCTCCGGTCTGGTGGTCTTCCGTCTTGCTCTGGTGGTCTTCTATCCCGCTCTGGTGGTCCTCTGCTCCAGTCTGGTGGTCTTCTATCCCGCTCTGGTGGTCTTCTATCCCACTCTGGTGGTCCTCTGCTCCAGTCTGGTGGTCTTCTATCCCGCTCTGGTGGTCCTTTGCTCCAGTCTGGTGGTCTTCTATCCCGCTCTGGTGGTCCTCTGCTCCAGTCTGGTGGTCTTCTATCCCGCTCTGGTGGTCCTCTGCTCCAGTCTGGTGGTCTTCTATCCCGCTCTGGTGGTCCTCTGCTCCAGTCTGGTGGTCTTCTATCCCGCTCTGGTGGTCTTCTGCTCCAGTCTGGTGGTCTTCTGTCCCGCTCTGGTAGTCTTTTATCCCGCTCTGGTGGTCCTCTGCTCCGGTCTGGTGGTCTTCCGTCTTGCTCTGGTGGTCTTCTGCTCGGTCTGCTCCACCCTGGCTGCTTGCTTCGTCGGCTCCACCCTGGTTCCCTGCTCCGCCTTGGTTCTCTGCTCTGTCCTGGTTCCCTGCTCCACCTTGGTTCTCGGCTCCGCCCTGGCTTCCTGCTTCGCCAGTTCTGCCTGGGTGTCCTGCTCAGATCGCCAAGAAATTGTTTAGCGTTTAATCGCTCACCTAGTGATAGCTACATTACGGAGCCAGTTTTCTGCCATAATTTCTAGTTCTTAGTTCATAGTCTAGTCTAGCCTTGTCTCGTGTTTTCCTGTTTCCTGATCTCTGCCTGTGTTTCTTAGATTAACCCTTTGCCGCTCTGCACATGGATCTGCACGCCTCTTCTCTCGTTGGTCCCGTAACACTTAAGTAGTATTGATAAGCAGCAAATTATTTAATTGAGACAAAAGTTGTAGTTAATAGTGAGAATTGGTCCTCAATCTAAAGTGTGACCAATAATTTAATTCAGTATTAATGTCAAGTCTGCGTCCATCCACAAAATATTTAATTAACAGACATTGTGTATTCATACACTTTTTTTGTATATCTTCCTGTAATTTGTAGTTATTGTTCCTGAATCAAAAATTGTTGTCTGAATTCAGTTTTCTCTCTCATCTTTATTCTGAATTTTCTACAGCACACGGTCGACTAGAGAAGGAGAAGAGAAGACTAATGCAGGGTGAATCTGTCTTTATTAAATAATTTAATTCAGTATTAATGTCAAGTCTATTTTCATCCACAAAGTATTTCATTAACAGGCATTGTTTATTCATATACTTTTGTGTATATCTTAGATCCTGTAATTTGTTGTTCCTGAATCAGAAATTATATTTTTCTATTATTTGTCTGAATTCTGTTTTCTTGCGTCTTTATTCTGAATTTTCTTCAGCACACAATCGACTACAGGATGAACATAGTCATCTACAGGATGAGAAGAGAAGAATACAACATGGTGAATCTGTCTTTATTATGTTATTAATTCATTATTCATTTAAAGTCCGTTTTCAACAGTAAAATACAGTTTTAACTGTGTGCATTCATTTATGTTGTGTATATCTTGGGTCTGGTAAGTGGTCACCAGTTATTTATATAATGTATATTTATCCAGTTACTGTCATGGCTGGTTGCAAAAAAGACAAATTGAGCTAAAGGCCGGGACACACCAAGGTGACGGTCGGCCGTCGGCGAGCGTCTGTCAGGCTAGTTTGTTTGGTGTGTTCCTCACATCGGCTCTCGTTGGGCTCACTTTGGCGGAAGTTTGCCCGATTCAACATGTTGAATCGGCGTCAGGGCCCGTCGGCGAGAGTGAGAACTCTGATTGGATGTTCACAAAACAGAACCAAACACTGACACTTACCAGGACCTTGTATCATGATGGTGGCTGAACAAACTCGGGGTTACAGAATTAGTTGCGAGTTGACAAAACGAAACTAGAACATAACCTGCCCCAGAGCAGGTTAGCCGTGGAGCGCAAGATACTATGGCGATGAACACCGCTAAAAGCCAAACCACTTTCATGGTGCCTAAGACTAAACTGAAACTTACCTGGCTAGCAGCTAAACCAGCTTTATGGTCAAGTTCATGGCCCCTGATGTACACTGCTGTGACATTAACACATCCTATAAACACAACTGAATGATCATGATTTGTTTGTCAGAGTAAAAAGAAATGATAGAATTTTAACCTTCTTTTTCATAATTTTCTTTAGAATGTGATCAACATTTACGAAGTCTGGAGACAATTATACCAAAAGGTGAATTTGTTTTATATGGCTTAATTAAAATATAAAGTCATTACTTTTAAATTATTTAGCAAAACAATGAATGAATATGCTGTGCATTCATATATGTATTCGATTAATTGTATTTTATTACAAGATATATAAACTGTGTAAATCTTGGATTTTGTTTGTCTTCAAGTGGTGGTTAAAAATAACTTTATTGATCTAAAGATGAATTCTGTTATGAACCCTTTATAATGTCATACTTTGTTTTCAGCTCTCATGCATTTCAGAACTCACTCGGGTGAGTAAAAGGGCAAAATTATTTATTTTAATTAACGGCATATTTTGTGGTATAATTATTTTAATATATACATTATTTATAATTACTTATTTTACATACATAACTAAATAAACATTGTTTATAATACATTGTATTAAATGTTACATTTATTTATCTTGTAAAGTACTCATGATTCCTATAAAATATTTTGAAAATATTATGGCTATTTCATTATATATTCATCTATAAAGCAGATTTTTCAATATTTCCAACAGTGAATGTAATTCTGGATGCTGACACGGCTCATCCACGTCTCATCGTGTCTGATGATGGGAAACAAGTGAGGGAAGGAAAGACACGACGTGAAGGAGTGGATGGGGGAAAAGACAGATTTAATGATTACCGTGCTGTTCTTGGGAAGGATGGCTTCACCTCAGGGTGTTTTTACTTTGAGGTGCAGGTGAAGGATCAAACTAAGTGGTATTTAGGAGTGGCCAGAGAATCTGTTATTGGGAAGGGCTTGATCCCTCTGAGCTCTATGAATGGATACTGGACTGTGAGTCTGTATAATGAGAAGTATCGGGCTCGTGAGTCTTCAAATGTCCTTCTTTCTCTGAGTGTAGATCCTCAGAGGGTCGGTGTGTTTGTGGATTATAAGGAGGGTCTCGTCTCTTTTTATGACGTGGAGTCCATGTCTCATATCTACTCTTTCACTAATCAGTGTTTTAATGAGAAACTCTATCCATTTGTTTGTTTGGGGTGTTATTGGAATAAAAACTCTACACCATTGATCATCTGTGATGATTACTAATGAGATCAGTGAATGAATTTACATGATCATGCACAATAACTATTTAATAATAAATATTTACTACCAGTCAAAATTTTGAAAATATGGTCTCATTTAAAGTCTTCTAAATGACTGAAATGACTTTTTAAATGAATATAAACTAGACGACTAAAGTTTGTGAACAAACTTTGAGGCTGGCTTGAGAATGCCTGACCTGTCTGAAGTGGATTTAAAAGCTTGCAGGTTGAAGGAGTTTAAACTAGTTTGAAGTTTTAAGTAGTTTTAAAGATTAAAGTCTAAATGTTTTGAAGGTGATACAGTCTATTAGAAAAACATATAGTTGACTAGGATGTTGCTATGCAGTTGCTAAGGTACCTGGGGTGGTGGATAGGGTGTTACTATGTGGTTGCTAGTGTACCCGTGTCGGTTGCTAGGGTACATGGGGTGGTTGCTATCGTGTTGCTCGAGTACTTGGGGTGGTTGCTAGGTTGGTTTGGATGGATACTAGAGTGTTGCTATGAAGTTGCCTGTAGCACCACATTGCTAGCATGTTTTAGACAGATATACTGTAGATTAATAGACAGATTATTACGTACAAGGGCAGCTTGATTGAGTCTCAAGGGATTCTGGGAGTTTAAGTTTGAATTCTGACAGCTGGAGTTTGAATAGTCTTGGCTCATTTGAACGTAACGTCAATGTATTGGATGTTGGTAGTTTGGTGGTTGTAGAGTTAAAGCTGTAGGAGGAGTTAGAGTTGATCATTTTAGGACCCGTTTACACTAGTTTTAAAACGGCGTTTTAGAATGAAAAGATCCCCGTTTACACTGGCGTTTCAGAAACGATCTCCGTATACACTACACAACCGAAAACGCATGTCACATGACCATTCATGCAGGTACAACCATATGAATAGGTAGATCCCTATTATTTAGATGGTGGACGCATCTGCGTGCTTTGAGCAGTCGAATGGGGAATCTACCCGTACATATCTATGGGTACAACAACGAGCATGATGTTATTGTTTACACGGCCGTCAAGGATACGCAGAGCTAATGTGGGCAGCCACGCCATCGTTTTCAAAAGTCTCCATTTTGGTCCGTTTACACTGAAACGCAACCCCGGAGTTTTCAAACTAAAATAGGGTCTGCAGCGTTTTCAAAAGTCTCCGTTTTCGAGGGTCAAAAACACCAGAGCAGAGTAAACGACAGGCGTAACTGTAGCAAACATTATGCATTTTCCAACCCTGTTTTAATTTTCATTTTGTTTTCTGTTCTTGTTCTTTATCTGAGCTTTTTTTCTGTTCTATACAACATTGATTTTTTTACTGCCAAGCTCCTAAAAGGACTGTTACAGTTTTGTGTACCTTGTGTTTTTTTGTTATTTGGACTTTTAGGTTGCATTCTGCCCTGTTTTGTTCCTGTTTCCTGTTCTGTTTGTAGTTTTTCTTGTTGATTAGTTCCCTGATTGTTTTCAGGTGTGTCTTGTTAGTCTGTTAGCTCTTGTGTATTTAAACTCCAGTGTTCCTGTTTCCTATGGTCTTGTTGGATGTGTTGTTGGTTTTGTCAGTTCTGCATCTGTGTTTCTTGGTTTTGACTCCTTGTTCTTGGATTATTGTTTGTGTAATAAATGCTGCATTTTAGTGATGGTGAAGTGAAGTGTTCTGAACCAGCGACGCTTTCAACACAATTGTATCAGAAAAAGGATCATTACTCAAAGCTTTTTAACACGGTTAACTGTATCCATCTAGTGGTCATAAAAATGAATAGCACCTTCCAAAGTGCTGTATTCAATTACAACGGTGGTGTCACATCTGGTTCTACAACTGATTCTTTGTTTTATATTTTTTTGTGTATAAATAATGGTCATTGTCAAGTCATTCATTTCAGTCGGTGTACTGGCAGTAAAATAAATGAAACAAATTCATAAATTAAATCTAAGATCTGCCTGTTTTAATAAAATACTATTTCATACGCAAAGTTCATTTGAGCTTAATATATAAATTACGATATTAAAAAAAAAAACAATGCTAACACATAATGTAATATAATGTGATGGAAACAGCGCTGAGCTTTGCTTCGAGCATTCGTTTTTGGCAAAACGAATCAAGCTCCGATACAGTGCTTTAATGTGAAATGTGTTGTTTTTTTTATACAAACTTCGAAGCTTCGGTGTTGAAGGTAACATGACTACTGCATTTGGATCCTACTCTCCCTCGCCTCACCATCATTACAAGGATTAAATAAGTATCATAGTAGTCCATACAACTCAAGGTTTGTCCAAGTCTTCTGAAGCTAATCGGTGATAATCATCCTTTCTGATAGAGAGTTACGTCTGATGTAAGTGCAGTACTGTAACGTCTTTCATTCAGCACCTTTATATATAAATATTTGTATGTGTGCTCAATATGTGAGTCTTTGTTTTGTTGGTAAAAGGTTTAATTCTAGAAGGACATCAGTCATCCTGATTTCAGGTGCAAATGTGCTCATTGTGACTGCTGGAATACTGATCGCTGCATCATAAAAACAGAAGTCAGTCTGTTTTCTCAAACTTTAGATGTAAATATACAATATAAATTGATTATACGTGTGTTGGGACGTTCGATATTTGCAATTGTAGGGACCGTCTCTAAAGTTACATACGACATTGGTATACACTTTTCTAACTTCTACAGTCAAGAAACCAACCGTAAAGTGTTCATGTAGGTGTCAACTATGGTTTTCTTTTGTGAACTATATGTACATCTTTTCTGTTAAATATCTTATTCAGGTCAGTACTAAATAAACAATAACATGCATTTTGTATGATCCCTCTTATTTTAGTAAAATAATTAACATTCTGCAATGTGTATGTAAACTTTTGAGTTCAACTGTATAGTGTTTGAACCCATACGGTACAGAAATAATAATATTTCCATGTGATTTACAGTTTAATTATAACTAACACCTACATGAACACTTTACAGTTGGTTTCTTGACTGTAGAAGTTAGAAAAGTGTTACCAATGTCGTATGTAACTTTAGAGATGGTCCCTAAATTTGTCAATATCGAACATCCAACATCAAGCCAACTTTGTTCCAGTAAAAGATTTTGAGGCAGGCGTGACTCTCTCTCTATTACAGATTAAAAGTGAGGAATAAAATATACGGTAGTAAGTGTAGAATTGCACTGTCTGTTTACTCGCATCATTCGGTGTATAAACAGTGAGTTATTGAGAAAAGCGTTTGGTTAATAGTAAATATTGACCTATTGTGCGTACCGTTGTGGCTCTTAACCGCTGTCAGCAGGGGATAATTGCTTCATTTGGGTTAAAAAAGAAGAATTATTTATTGTGCAAGGTTCCAAGAAGGTTGCACTGTCTGTTTGTACACGCACGAACTGATGGCTTTCCGTGCAGGCCATGGGAAATTCAAATGCAAAAGGAATTACGATTTCATTTGAGTTTTGGCAGGTTACATGCACGATGCAGCGAAAGTGAAAAAGCAGACG
Source organism: Onychostoma macrolepis (assembly GCF_012432095.1). NCBI lineage: Eukaryota > Metazoa > Chordata > Actinopteri > Cypriniformes > Cyprinidae > Onychostoma > Onychostoma macrolepis. Next base: position 157,189 of record NC_081157.1, read on the forward strand.
TGGTAATTAATATTTCTAATTAAATCTGACTCATAGCTCGTAAGGCATAGGAAATACAGTTGCAAATGGAGTTTGCTTTTTCATTTGAAATTTGGCAGTCACTGTGCATTCGTGAATGCACAATGCAAGATTTACAATTGTATTTGGATTATGTCACAATTTATGCATTGTAACGAGGACGCTGAGGCCGAGTTACAATCCATGTGCGGTGGTTTCTTAAAGGCAGTTGCAACAAACATATACGAGAAGGCAGGCAGAGGGTCAAAACCAAAGCAGTCCAATCGGTCAACATACAAAGGAGTAATCCAAAAGGAGAGAGTGAGCAGGCAGGCAGTAGGTCAAAGCAAAAACATCAGTCCGATCAGGCAACCAAAACAAAGGGGATAATCCAGGTAATCGATAATCAGGGAACCAGGCAATATATTTAGTAGTAGTTTATCAGTGGTCAAGTTGATGTACATATGGCAGAAATGTACGGTAAAAATCAGTTAGTCTTTGGAGTGTTACAAGCTGTTCGTGCATCGATAAGATCCCTGAAGTTGCAAAGACTAAAGTCTCAAAAACAAAGAGATATTTTGATAAAGACTCGATATAGACTCGTCCACGCACTCCTAAAACGGCTCATTCAAACACGCCCCCACATGTCTACGTCACAATGTGGAAATATTTGCATAATGCCATTCAAATGGTCACGCCAAGAAAGGCGGCGTGGTTTCAGTGACCGCAGTAGTATTGATGCAGTCACGTCAGGGAGACGCTGTGTGTTTCTGTGCGAAAGCAAAAGCACTTTATTTGGCCTTCCGGAAGTAGATGCAATTAGGAATCAGTGGTTAAGATTTGTTTACAACAGAACAGCACAACCCATATGTTCGAATTTGTGCAACGCATTTTATGGGCTATTTCTAAAAAAAAAAAAAGGGTCTATTCCACGGCTTTCCTCTGACAATCTGGCGCTTCTGATTCAGCGACTGCAAGTATGTTTTGTTATTTGTTCAAATATTTGCTATTGACTGTTCAGACGCGGAGTTTTGGGTGTAACGTGTCATGAAAAAACTGCTTTCTACTTGTCTAACTCAGGTTCGGATTCATTGAATGGCTACAGGATGTCCGGTCAGAACATTAGGTCTCACACCAGGAATGTACTTCAGGGTGATTTATTGTGCAAAGATGGGTGTGGTTCTGGAAATATAAAAGAGTACACAAATATTCATTAACAGATCTTTACAACAGTACTTAAATACTCATAAGTAACAGAATTGTAAATGATATATTATTGAACTTAATATAAATGTAATATAGATAAATACAAATCGAAGTTCTTTAAAATGATTGCACTACTGCAAGTGTGTGCCCGAACATGTTCCCTGAGATGCGTTGAGTCTATGCATTATAGCTTAATATGCAATATAACATTAAATACTCTAACAGACAAATAACACAGGAGAATTATAACGTTTGTCAACAGAATAATGTGCAAATATAATTAACAATGTAAACATTTAGGCGGAATGCTGCTATAGCGGTCATTAATCTCTCTCGTGAAATTATCATCCAATAAATTATGTAAATATACTTACGATTAGTTGTACGCACACATATATCCACACAATCCTTAAACGGGGCACTTCTAACCAATTTATCTTGAACTATAAACATCTACACATCCAGCCTCAATACGGTCTTGTTTTTTTACTCCGCGGAAAGTTTTGGAACAGTCCAACTCACGAACACAAGCGGGAGGGTTTGGAAGAGTACACTTTCGAGGGATGGCCTTTCTTACATGTCGTGTGTGTGTGTGAGGGGAACAGGGTCACATCACAGCGGAGTGTACAGCCCGTCAGAAATCATCTTAACCGCGGCTGTTTACAACAGGAAAAACTGAGCGCAACAACGAACTTTGTAACCTGTTGATGAAAACGTAATGTGATGCCGCCGTTTAAATGGACAAATTGCACACATTCGCTGGTCAAAACCCCCGAAACTGCATTTGAGTTTGACACAAAGTGTCAAAAAGTGAAATTTCTTCTTTGATTTATGATGGCTATCTGCTGATACACTTAATTTATTAACATTTAATCATATTATATGGTCACAGCATGGTTAATGTTTACATGCATGTATTTGCTAGCAAGCTAATTTTTGAATCTAGTAATTCTATACTCTCCGTTCGTATACATATATATTTAGGGAAGGGAAAAACTCTGGCACAATTAAAACTTTTCACTGCAACTGTACTTTTCACAATATTTTATTAATTTTTCATTGCTGGTTTATTTTAAGGAAAGTGTAGTGCATGGGAGAGAGTGACCAACCTTAGTGCACCTTCAAGAGACCAACGTCCCTGGTCCGCCGCACGGTTTTTGCCAGGTAGGCAGATACATGTTGGATATGCTAACGGTATGGCTTTACCCAGGTGAAAAACAAGTGCATTTCCATAATATACTTAAAGTGCTCTATTTTTGCACACTAATTTTGTACTTAATATACTAAAAATTATCCTTTAGTACTTCTTAAGATAAACTTAAGATCATCTAAGTGTGGCAAGGTGGAGGCGTCACACAACAGAAACAGTGGAGAGACGACTACGCCACCCTAGGACTTGCACCCAGGGAAATACTACGCACCCTCAGGTGCTACTCAAGGAAACACAGGTCCGATTCTACTGAATGAGCAAGAGACGTGACTTACAAAAATAAAACATTTATTTGACACAGAAATCATTAATCCTCAAACATGCTAGAGAATGGTCTCATCAACAGTTTACCAATTAAATACCCACAGGTTACAAAGACCATAGCAGCCGTATGAACAGCCGTAGATGAAACCGAATCAACCGTACACACAGGGTTATGAAACAACACCTAGCGCTCTCAGGCCGCACCTAAAATACAAATATAAAAACACAAATAGACATCCACTTTAAACAACCCCCCCTTCACAAGAAAGGAAACCCACAATAACAAGTTTCTTACCTCATTCGTAGACAACAGTAAGCTTTACGCTACCTGCGCTCATCACTTCGTACACACATCCCTAATAACAAACATTTAGAATACAAAACTGCAACTTTAAGGAACAGCAAATCAGGCAACTTACCAGGGGAAAGTGACAGGACATATAAACACCTGGACCTTTACGGCCCACAAGATGGGAACCCAGAGCAGAATGATCATGCCACACTTCAACTTGCTTCTTATGAAGCCTCTGGGCCTCCACTAAAACGCACCTCAATGATTGAGTCGCCAGGTGTAATCAATGACAAAAATGCCACTCAACGCCAGTGGGCGTGTCTTCCCAACTGACAGATGCAAAGATTAAAATGGAAATGGATTCTAATGAATCCACAAACCATAATAAAACTCATCCTGTCACATAAGTGTACTCAACTGTGCTATATTGAGACACCGTGAAGATGAACTAAAATGCACTTTTAACGTACTATCGGTCATGACGGTTTTAAAGATCAAAACTGTTTTTTGTACTTATGTGAATTCTGATTATTGGTGGTTGCATTGCAATGCCTCGTAAGGAGAGAATTAAGAAAAAGAAGGAGAGGGAGCGACAGCAGGCAGCCAAGAGTAGGAGCTCACTCACTTCATGGATCAGGCCAGTTTGTAGCAGGGAAGAAGAAAAGGAAGGAAGTAGTAATTCAGATTTAGAAGCGATAGATGATGTGCAAGAATTTTCTGGTGAACAAGATAGAGGAGCTACTGCAGGAGAGTTTCCACCAGAAGAAACAAGAGAAGAAAGCCAGCATAGAAGTGCTGCAAATAAAGAGGATGTAATTGCAAAACTAATGGTTTTGAATTGTCATACAGATCCTGTCCACATGCAGACATTTAATATTAATTATAGTGACAGATATATTGAAATGTGTGAGAAAGTCGGACCTTGCCAGCCGGATGGTCTTTCCTGAGGAGATGGTACACGGATCGCTCATGGTTAGAGTATTCACCCAAAAATGATGCCATGTACTGCTTTAGCTGTCGCATTTTTCTAAGAAAATAAAAATTCAAGAACAAAACAGCCTGGAAGACATAGAGGAGTGCCATTTGAAAAATTAAAGAGCATGCCAGCACAGAGGCCCATATGATGAGCATGGTGAGATGGAATATATACTCCAAAAAAGCTCTACAAGCAGCTTTTGATACATCAGATATTCAGGGGAAAGCAACACGAGAGAGAGAAAGACAAAGGGACAGGGAAATCCTAACACGTTTGATTGATATTACCTTGTATCTGCTTTTAGAGGAGATGAGTCAAGCTCAAGTGCCAACCAAGGCAACTTCATTGAACTTGTGAAAACATTGGCCCTGTATGATAGCGTAATGAAGGTGCATTTGGATGCCATCCAGGAAACACAAGCCTCCATGAAAAGTGTCCCTTCTCTCAAACAGGAGTCAGAATGACATAATAATGTCCTTAGGTACCTTCATTAGGAGGGAAATACAGAATGAAATCAAAGATGCTCAAATCTTCTCCATCCTTCTGGATGAGACCACAGATGTCTCTTACAAAGAGCAAGTATCCTTTGTAGTTCGCTACGTAAGCGACATGGAAATTAAGGAGCGTTTTCTCCAGGTCTGCACTGTTGAGTCCACAACAGGGAAAGAGTTGGAGAATGTTGTCATCTCTCTCCTTCGAGACAATGGACTTGATTTGAAGAACATCAGGGGTCAAGGATATGATGGGGCTTTAATCAAGCTGCTGACAGACATCAGTGAGTCAGACCCACCTGACACAGCTGCTGGTGATGCAAAGATGTACCAGAGGGCTATCGACTTTGAATTCCTTGTTTGCTTAGAAATCACCACCACAGTGTTCCAGGTAACTGGAGTCGCCGCTGATGCTCTGCAACAAAAAGATCTGGATCTCTCCACTGCCTGCACAGTAACAGACGGTGTGCCGGACACAGTAAAGAATCTGAGCTCTGGGGAGGAATTTAAAACCATATTCCAGAAAGCCACTGAAAAGGCAGACGATGCAGGTATCGACATTCCCACAGTACCTCCTGGCCATGGAAGAAAAAGGAAAGTGCGCACACGATATCTGCATAGTGCCACAGCTGCTCAAGACAGCCATACTTTACAAACTGTTGAGGAGTTCTGCCGAGCCGAGGTGTACTTCACGTTCCTGGATACAATCACAGAGGAACTCAGAAGAAGATTTAAAGTAGATGGGACGATGCCCACAGGGAAAATACTGCAGTCATTCCACAGCCTGACAGTTCATGACAGCTGGGTGGGCACACCAAACACAGAGGCTGTCCAAGCCATACACACACTGTGTGACTTTTATGGTGTTGAGTAGGAGCAGCAACTGAAGACAGAGCTGAAAGTGTTCCATACCAACTTCAAGTCAAGTGGCATGATGTTGCAAATTAGCTTAAAAGGGAATTGTATATAAATAATTCCAATTAATTATGATTAATTACAATTATTTATATCGGCTGACAGTAACAACTGTAGCAGAATGAAATTGCCATCAACTGATCTGTCCGTCCAGCGAACATTCAGTGTAAGTTCATATCAACTCTAAGAAAGGATATTTTCTTGGCCACAGAAAATACTTTCCTGAGTATAATACATTAGAGCATGTAGTAAGGATTGAAAATCGTAAAGGGACATTAATTTGCAAGGCAGAACCAGAAACTCATGTAATTTGTGCACAAGAGTTTTATTAACTAAACACTAACACAAACTAGTCTAACAAACATACAATCACTCATACATGGGGAAAGGGCAAATGAGAGTTGATGGATGAAACCATCAGGAAACCAGAGAATGAAGCTATGAAAAGAGTCAGATAACCACCTGAGTAAAACCATCCGATCGTTTCGTGTCTTAGGACATCAATGTACCGGTACCAAAGAAATCACCTGTGTCCTGTCTAAATGACTACTGTCCCATAGCACTGACTCCAATCATAATGAAGTGCTTTGAGAGGTTAGTCATGCACAACATCAAAACCAGCCTCCCCAACACACTCGATCCGCTCCAGTTTGCATACCGTCCGAACCGCTCTACGGACGATGCAATCTCCTCCACCCTCCACCTGGCTCTTACCCACCTAGAAAATAAAGACTCTTATGTTAGAATGCTGTTCATTGACTTCAGCTCAGCATTCAACACAATAATCCCACAACAGCTCATAAATAAACTAAACCTGCTGGGCCTTAACAATTCCCTCTGTAACTGGATCCTGGACTTTCTAACCAGAAGACCTCAGTCAGTCCGTGTCGGCCACAACACCTCGAGCACTACCACACTGAGCACAGGTGCCCCACAAGGCTGTGTGCTCAGCCCGCTGCTCTTCACACTGCTGACCCATGACTGCACTGCCAAGTCCAGCTCCAACCACATCATCAAGTTCACTGATGACACAACAATAGTATCGTGAAGGACTCCACACATCCCTCCCACAGTCTCTTCCAGCTCCTACCATCAGGAGGACGGTACCGGAGCATCAGAGCCCGCTCTGCCAGACTGCTCAATAGCTTTTTCCCCCAGGCTGTGAGAGCCCTGAACTCAAATCACCCGCCCCTCTCTGAACCCCCATACAAACCCCCTACCTCCTGTAACATGTAACGTGCAATTCGAAGTGTGCTACACACAGGTGAGTGGGCCTGTACAAACCACCTGCAGTAGCACACTCTCCTCCTCTATGCGCGCTAGACACTTTTCACACACACTGCTGTGTGTACACAAATCCCACAAAAACACTCAGTACTACACGTATGTTTACATGCTCATGCACTACAAATCATCCTGCACTGTTCCCCAGCCAGCTGCTGACTCACAATGTCTCTCTTTGCACATCCCCGATGCATCCGCCAGCCACGCGTCAAAGAGCGGGATCAGTCTCCAGCAGAGCAATGATTTATTTATGATTTAAGTGATAAACAGCGCAAGTCGCTTGATCCATTCAAATGTGACACAGAAATGTTATACAGTCGTGTGATATGAGAACATTAAAAGTTTTGTAGTGATGCTGGCTGAAAACAGCCACAATAATGAGGTATATTGGAAAACGCCAATACACTTGTCACCATCAGCACCATAGTAATTTAACTTGAATTTATTAACACTATACAAATAACCTCTGTGTTGGCAGAAATGTATTTATTATTAATGTTACTGTTATTACATATTGTGGAATATTTTAATTTTATAGAAGATGTTTTGTAGTTTCTTCATGTTTAGTTTTTTAACTACAAATTTTAGTTTATTATTACTTATTACTTATTTTAAAAACCACATAACTATGTTAATGAGGACCATGGTTTTACTTGTGACCACCATCCTACTAATACTAGTCAGCTAATGTCACGAATCCTGTCCATGCACTTCCGTTCACTCTCCACCAGAGGTCACCCGCTCATCACATGGACTCTTGCACTGCAGTACACTACCGTTGTGTTTCACCAGACTACAATTCCCATCATTCATTGCACTGACGACACGCGCACACAGCTCATGGCACTGATCACACACAGCTGTCACAGATTACACATTGCACTGATTACATGCCTTATATAAGCCTTGGACTTTCTCTGCCTCAGGGCCGAGTATTGTATGCATTATTGCTGCCCTACAGAGCCCCGTTAGTTTTCCTAGTCTTGCCTTGCCTTTGTCGGATTGTGTTTTCCCCTGCCTGGACTATCGCTGACGTTTTGGATTACCTCTCCTGTCTAGCTCCTTTGGATACTGTTCGCCAATCGTCGACCCACGCTTGTCTTTGTTTACTCTTTGTCTCGTCCATGTTATACCTGTTTGCCACTGTTCGACCCTGCCTGTTATGACCATGTCTCTGCTCAAAAGTCTGCATATGGATCCGCACGTCTCACGTCTCGTCAGCCCCGTAACAGCTAAACTCTGGATTATAAACAAGGACTTCTTTCTTTTTAGATGTCTAGTTCTAATGAATTTTAATTGAAGTAAAATGCTAATAAGGGCCTGATTAAAGATAAATATCAGTGTCTTATATAAATTAGGTGTTTATTATTTACAAATAATAAAGTTCTTAAACGGAGATTCACTCAAAAATGAAAATTGTCATCATTTACTCCACATCATGTCATTCTAAACCTGTATGAATTTCTTTCTTCCGTGGAACATAATTTGAGAAATTCAAGGATTTTTTGTCCATACAGTAGAAAGTAAATGGTTTGGTAACATTCTAAACAATCTTTTGTGTACAAGAGAAGAAAGTCATTCATTCAGGTTTGGAACGACATGAAGGTGAGGAAATGATCACCGAATTTATTAGCAGTAACTTTCCAGCAGTCCAGCTCAAAATCAATGCTTTTCAAGTGCTTTTATATATGACAAAAATGCATTATTAAGTTTGTTGCATTTGTCGTGAATTCAGTCATATCTATCATATCTAAACTTTTATCCTAATACTTTCATTATTATTAATAAAAAAAGTTTATAGCGCTGCTCTCTCTGGAGCAGGTTTAAATATTCAGATGTGACTGTGATTTCAATGGTTTAATAGACATGGTCTCATCGACATAGCAATAAGATTGAGAGTGTTTGAATCGAGATCGCAATCTTTTAACGAGTAATCCATATGAGCCTGTAGCCTATGTATTTTTGAATGTCATAATTTGTACCAGACCTCAAAAGTTGCCGGGGCGGCCCCCCCGCTTCCGCAATCCATGTGTATAATATGCTTAATTGGTTACATCCTAAATCAAGAAGACAATTTCTTATTATTGATTCATTATTATTATTATTATTATTGTCCTTGGTATTTGAAACAGTACTTGGTTCCAGACAGATCTTCTTATTCACTTAGACGTGTACAATTTTCCGTACTTTTTTATTCCGGACATAGGTCGTTTCAATATAAAGCTCCATTTTATTGGAATAATCTTCCTCAGTCTTTGATATCTGTTGCTTCCCTTTATTGTTTTAGGTCATCTTTATTTTCTTATCTCAAACTATTTTGTGTATGCTTTTAAGTTTTCTTGTTGATTCTGACATTGATTGTATTGTAATCCTGCTGTGGGTGTGAGGGACTGGTTGAGCATGTCTTCTGTTTAGCATATTTGTGTTTGTACATGTTTTGTATGATTGTTTTGTTTATGTTGTAATATTTTGTTTTTGTGTTTTTAGGACCCCCTTAAAAATGAGATGTCACATCTGAAGGGGCTATCCTTTCAATAAATTCAACATATTCATTAAAACATCAGTTTGAATAAGGAAAGGAATATATTTGTCGTAGTATCCTTTCAATGGTTAAAGTTGCCAGTCATTGCATGCTTTGCATGTGGTGCACTTTATATGTACCATTTTGATTTAGCTTTTTTAGAATTTGAAAGATAATAAAGCTATTGTTTGGTAAGTGAGATCTCTGATTGTAGTTTCTAACCCAAGAGTTGATCGTGCTTAAGTCTGTTGACACCAATAAAATTAGCTTAATGTGGCAATTTACTGATCTGAAGACATCAGCATAACGAATGAGGTGAAAAGAGGATCTATTGACATGAAATAAAGAGTCTTTTCAGCTCCTCTGATAACATTGATGAGCCATAGACTATCAATACCAATTAAACAAGGCATTCAGGATCATCAGATCATCTCACTTTAATCTGAGTGTTTGCTGTTAGAAACAGATTGTGACAGAATATGTGCTGAAAGCCTGTTCTGGTTCTGCCTGTTTTAGCATTTTTGCTCCCCCTACTGGTCATTTTGTATTAATGTTATTCGGTTTCTGCATTCAGAAGAATAGTGTGCGCAGTAGAGGTCTGCATTCCTGCGGCATTTTGAACGGGAGCGGGCGGTCTAACAATATCCCGTTCCCGACGTCTTTTCAGAACAACATATCTGCGCTTTATTCAAGCACCGGTACAGCCTGCACGGGACTGTTATGCACGCGCAGCACCCATGAAACAGTGCTTCGTTTTATTTGCGAGGTCTGTGCGCAGCATGTGTATAACGATGCTCAGAGCAGGCTGTAGCCTACCAGTGAATATACGGCCCACAGACAGAACAGGCAGGTTGTCGATGAGTGACAGAGCAGAATAAAGATGGAGCAAAGTGTGGATGCGCTCTCCTTGAAGAACGCTCAACTCGGTTTTGTTTATATTTTGCTTAGCCTATAATTTTAAATGACACATGTCCAATTTATTTATTTTTTTTTTTCTTCCGCGTCACTTTTCCTAGGCTAGCTACTGTGTTTACAGGAAGATGTTAAAATAATTTAGTATTTTGACAAGACGAATAAAATTATAATAGGCCATTTTTGTACAACCTACATTTTTTTTAATCTGCGACACTTGTTCCTGTTGTAAAGGTTAAACGAACTGTATCCTGACAAGACGAATAAAAATAAGGAATACAATTTTTGTACATTTTTATTTTCTCTGTGCCAATTTTTTTTTCCTACTGTGTTGGCAGCAAAATGTTAAACGAATTTCGTGTCTTAAGACACAAAATTCGTTTAACATTTTGCTGTCAATAAAAGACTCTTGACGACGAATAAAATAACAAATACAATTTTGTGCAGACTACACTTTTATTTGTTAGCCTATTTTTCTTTCTTTCAGTAGAGGAAATTTAAATGTGTGATTCTGGAAACAAGATCTAAATTTAGCGGGAACGGTCGGGTCGGGAAGAAAATTATTCAAAGCGGACAGCGGGTGAACAAAGAGTAAATATATCGCGGGAGCGGGCGGGTGCGGGATATAACCTCGCGGGAGCGGGCGGGAGCGGGACTTAAAAAACAGTCCCGCGCAGACCTCTAGTGCGCAGCACATGGTAGCGCATGTTTAGTTTGTCATGTCATTCCATCATATTAACAGCACTTAACGAGGCACTGCCGGTAAGTAAAGTTTGATTACTGTTGATCTGTACATGTAGATATGACCGCTTTCATTACACGCGATTGTGAAATACATGGTTCTGTTTATATTATAAGATCTTTGAACAGCTTAAGATGTTATTAAGCACTTATCCCTCAGTACATTTGTATTGTGTAAACATGATTATCTCATGAGAGCAGTCAGAAGTGACCCTGTAAAATGTTGCTTTAAACAGAATTTTACAGTTAAGGGATGTAGCGTGAGCTGTTTACCTCAGCAGACTCGACACAGAACGAACACGTGTGCCGCACTAGTCCTCAAGTGAAGCCATCGGATCTCGATCGCCCCCAGGTGGCTGGTCCCAGTATAGGTGATAAACCCCGCCCTCTCCATGTAATCTAATGGATGTGAGACAAACTAAATAATTAAATTTCACTTCAAATATGTTGTTTTCAAACATGGTTTCTGTCATTTGATGTAGTTTTTAATCACGCCTACGTAAGTTCAAGTGTTCGTTTTTTAAATAAGTTTGGTTTTAGTTAATTATGTGATGCTATAAAAAGAGGAGAGTGACGTGATGACTGACAGCTGAAACTGACCGCTTCTCTGAGTGAACTGAGGTGCAAATGGACTTTTTCGGGATCTTCAGGAAGAGATTGGAGTTGTATTTACCTTATTTCAACACAAGCTTCTTATATGGCAACTAGCAGACAAAAATGGGAGCAGTCAGGCTAATTTAAAAAAGAGTCAGGGGCGCGTGCTTGTGATCGACTCTATTGGGACGATGGCGGCTTCACTTTTCTTCAATGGAAGTGAGTGAAGGTGTGTCGTCCATCTTTTTTTACAGTCTATGAGAACAAAGGGAGCGCGTCATCACCGTGAGGCGAGAGCAGCGGTAGATAATCAAAAATATGCCAAGTACTGTATAAAATGGCAAAACATTTATAAAACAACAAACAAAATAGTGTAAAAAATTCACATTTAAGAAATAAATGAATCAAATTGAAGCACTCAAAGCACACACAAACTCTCACAATGTTGTGTCTTTTCTGATCCGCCACCAAATAATCTATCTGTGTAACCCACACACGAGGCTTCTGAGCATAAGATGGCTCTTCAGAATCAGTCTGAGCTTTATTCACCAGGTGTGCACAAACACACTTTGTTGTGGTTTTTCAGGAGCTCTTGGCACGCACGTGTATATACCTCTAAGAAAAAGATAATACCACCAAATTGATTAAATAAATGGACAAATATTTCACATAGAGGAACTATCAACCAATTTAAAATGCTATTCAAAGTTGCAAAATCCACAACATTCAAACCACCCTGATCAAGGCTTGCTCTCCTAATGCATGAAGTAGAATGGCTATTTTTATCTTTTGGTATCTTTTTGATATTTTTATCTGTATTTCCTGACAGGACTAATGGAGGTCTGTAAGGTCAATAATCTGGAGGTCTGGAGGTCAATAATCACGTCTGATATATTGTATTTTCGAGCTAAATGCACCTAAACGCCACCACAAAGTCGTGCATACCATTGGGTAGCTTGGGATTATCTTTCAGCCCCGATCTTTACAAGTGTGGGGGTGTACCACAGATTTATTGCTGAACACAAACAGCTCATGGCCCCATCAGCACATGAGTGAATTCACTTAATCGTCACCTTTGGCAACCACCATAATAAGACCAAGAAAGCCCCTAGTGGAGTTAATGTGCACTTGCACCATAAGTGCATATAACAATACACCGCAGAGGACGTCTGCACCAACCTGATCTCACAGAATTCCGTGTAATGACCACAGACCCTTAACTCCAAATCTGTGGTGGCATCACGGAATCGCCGAAAATGGTTCATGCACGGATCCATTACACGGAATTCCGTGAGACCAGGTTGCAAATTATATATTGGGTAATAACATCGCCATTATTGCATATATGTTGGGGTGTGATTTTTCAATGTAAACAGTCAAAACAGTTTTATTTATATTACATTATTTACACATTTATGAGCACGTAACCCAACCCCTGCCCCTAAACCTACCATTTGTACAACCCCAAATCAGAAAAAGTTGGGACAGTATGGAAAACGCAAATAAAAAAAGAAAGTAGTGATTTCTAAATTTACTTTGACTTGTATTTCATTGCAGACAATATGAACACAATATTTCAGGTTTTGTTTGGTCAGCTTCATGTCATTTCTAAATATACATACTTTCCTGTCATTCAGACCTGCAACACATTTCAAAAAAAGTTGGGACAGCAAAGCATTTACCACTTTGCAATGTTGCCATTCCTTTTCACAACACTTAAAAGACATTTAGGGACTGAAGACACCAAGTGATGAAGTGTTTCAGGTGTAATTTTGTCCCATTCTTCCTGCAAACAAGTCTTAAGGTGGGCAACAGTACGGGGTCTTCGTTGTCGCATTTTGCGCTTCAAAATGCGCCACACATTCTCTATTGGAGACAGGTCGGGACTGCAGGCAGGCCAGTCAAGTACCAGTACCCTCTTCCTCCGCAGCCAGGACTTTGTAATGTGTGCAGAATGTGGTTTTGCATTGTCTTGTTGAAATATGCATGGACGTCCCTGGAAAAGAGGTCTTCTTGAAGGCAACATATTGTGCTCCAAAATCTCTATGTACTTTTCAGCATTAATGGTGCCATCACAGAAGTGCAAGTTACCTCTGCCAAGGGCACTGACACAACCCCATACCATGACAGACCCTGGCTTTTGGACTTGTTGCTGGTAACAGTCTGGATGATCCTTTTCTTCTTTGGTCCGGAGCACACGGCATCCATTCCTCCCAAAAAATACCTGAAATACTGATTCATCTGACCACAGTACACGTTTCCACCGTGTGATGGTCCATCCCAGATGCCTCCGAGCCCAGAGAAGTCGACGGTGCTTCTGGACACTGTTAACACATGGCTTCCTTTTGGCACAGTACAGTTTTAACTGGCATTTGTGGATGTAACTACTTATTGTGGTACTTGACAAAGGTTTGCCAAAGTAGTCCTGAACCCATGTGGTGATATCGCTTCTAGATGAATGACGATTCTTGATGCAGTGCCGCCTGAGGGATCGGAGATCACGGTTGTTCAGCTTAGGCTTGCGCCCTTGTCCTTTACTCACTGATATTCCTCCAGATTCCTTGAATCTTTTAATTATGTTTATGTTATACACTGTTGAAGGTGAAATATCCAAATCTCTTCCTATCGTTCTTTGAGGAATATTGTTTTTAAACATTTCAATAATTTTCTCACATATTTGTTGGCAAACTGGCGATCCTCGGCCCATCTTTGCTCCTAAAGGACTAGACCTTTCTTGGATGCTGCTTTTGTACCAAATCATAATAACAATCACCTGTTGACATCACCTGTTTCAAATCACATCATTATTTAACCAATTTACCTCATTACTAGCCTTAAATTGCTCCTGTCCCAACTTTTTTTGGAATGTGTTGCAGGTCTGAATGACAGGAAAGGATGAATATTTACAAATGACATGAAGTTGACCAGACAAAACATGAAATATTTTGTGTTCATATTGTCTGCAATGAAATTCAAGTCAAAGTGAATTTAGAAATCACTACTCTCTTTTTTTATTTGCGTTTTCCATACTGTCCCAACTTTTTCTGATTTGGGGTTGTAAATAAAACACAAGATATAACAGACAGACACAACTACTGTCACAATTTATTCAAAAAGTATTAATATTCCAAGCCTTCCGAGGCAAAACAATTGATTTGTGAGAGGAATAGATGTGATCGCCGTCTCCGTCCACAATGTGCTGCAGTCTCTGTGCGTAAAATTTAAAAAAAGGCCGCTAGAAGAAGCTTTACATCAGCTTTAGTTGTGAAATACCATTGGCTCTTGCGTTTCTCGTGATCGGTTGCGTCATGCTGTTGTGACAGGTTATTGGCTCTTGTATGTCTCGTGACCGATTGCATTTACATTTACATTTATGCATTTAGCAGACGCTTTTATCCAAAGCGACTTACATTGCATTCAAGTTACAGTTTTTACATTTGATCAGTTCTTGCTTTCCCTGGGAATCGAACCCATGATCTTGGCGTTGCTAGCGCCATGCTCTACTATTTGAGCTACAGGAAAGCATGATTGCGTTATGCTACGGCCCGGGAGTATCTTTTTGAATGAGATGTGAGCGCGTTAACGTATGGAAGGCCGTTGGGTCCAAAACGTGTGGGATTAACGCGTTAACGCGTATTTACGTGTTAACACGTCATTTTGTGCTGGCATTGAGCTTTAGCACCATCTACTGGTGGTTTTTAATGAATTTTAATTTAATGTCTTTTCAGGCATAAGTAGTCTACAACTACATATAATAGTTACAGCACAACTAGTATTCAAGTATTTTTAAATTATAACTGTTCAACCCCTGAAAATCAACAAAAGAGCAATGATATGCAAGTATGTAAATGTACATAGGGAGTCTGTTGCCTCCTTCACTTAAAACATCAAAGCACCTGTACTGAGTCTACTTCAGTCTAGGAACTAAACTTGTGTATGGTTGGAACCACTTCTTTTCTTGTATATAATACACACACACCTTAGCAGTTGAGATGGTTATAGTGCCTGACACACCACTGGGTAGAATTCGAAATACATTAAAATGATATATCTAATACCTTAAAATTACTTGAAAACATTGGATACACTAATTTCATGCAATAAATCAATAATTACTAAACCCCAATGCCCCAGTAAAACCAACTAATTGAGATATTTAACAGCTATTAAGTATCTTCACTTAATAATTGAACAAGTCATCCAACCCCTACCTTGATCCACATGTGACAAGGAATGTGCCCTCCATTATATGGTGCATAGACATGGTGAATAATCAAAGGACACACGCAAATAAATTAATCAAGAGTGGCTTGTATTAGTAATAACTGAAATCAGACAGATGAAATATAATTTGACATAATACAATTTGTGAAAATGTAAAATCATACATTGAAGGTAGTATCAACAAGGAAATTAAATATATTTTAATATTAAAATACAGAACATGAGACTATGTTTCCCCTGGCTCTTCCGTGTGCCCTTCCGTCAATGTCCCTGGCACGTGATGGTTGCTTTAAGTAAACTCACAGTATGCTCAGTGTAGTACTTGGGTCACAACAACATGAATAATTCAAATAAAACGAAAGGGTGATGTCACGTTGACACTAACTGTCGTAACAGCTTGTAATCCTTTTTATGAATATTAATGTGCTAATGCGCATCTTCGTTTTATTTTAATTATTCATAAGATTGTGAATGAGCACTTACCTAATGATTACGTTGAGCCTACATCATCTGGTGCATCTACCATTTAGGTATGTTAACATGTAATCGCGTGTTAATGCGTAAATACGTGTTAATGCGTTAGTACCACACGTTTTCGCCCCAACGGCCTTCCATATTAACGGAGCGGGATCATTTTCAGCGATGAAAACCTTGTGTTTTACTCTCTTCTTCGCATAAAGACTTTGTATGGCTTCAGAAGACTTGGAATGCAACACGACTTGTTTGTAATGCTTTTATACTGCTTGTTTATGGACAGTTTTTGCAATAAATACCTGTGACTGCACTTATATTTGCCTGTGTGTGTTTTATATTGTTCAGAAGTGGGTAGGTTTAGGGTAGGGGTGGGTTAGGTGCTCCAGTGAAAGTATAAATTTATATACAAATATAACTGCATCGGAGTCACTCTTTTTACGTGGTCCGATGCAGCGCTGGTGTAACCAGTGGATCTGTGCGTGGTTCACGGCTGATGCCTGTCACTGACTTACATTGGTATCACTTCTGTCAGCCCATCACGGAATTGTTGGCGATTCCGTGATGCCACCACAGATTCGGGGGTTAAGAGTCTGTGGTCATTACACGGAATTCTGTGAGATCATGTTGTCTGCACACACACAGGTTTTGTGACCACGCGGATTACCAATATTCACGAGTGAATTGAGCGCTTGAAAACAAAAGTCCACTAGATAGTGTGCACACACTTTCCGTGCTCACAGCACAGGGATATACTTTGAAAGGCTCGCACGCGAGACACAGCAGAACATAGAAAGTGAAGTATACTCGCAGCAGCAGCGAGCATGTGAGGACAAACGCTTGAGATCTGTGAGGAAACTGATCGGAGTCCATCTCAAGTGTTGAGCTGCCAATTATTTCTACTCCTCTGACATCTGTGGATCAATACTTTACATGGTAAAAATATACTGGAACAGATACTGATAATACGTCACGTTGAGCTGATAATGAGCTATGTGAGACATTTAGTACGTAAATGTTAATATAGGTAAATAACCATCAAATATAGTTTGATGCTGGAAATATTATTGCTTAGGTGCTTTGTATTGCTGTTAGCTTTATGATTGTTGTCAGTTTCTGCACACAAAACTAACATTTACGTTATAATTACTTTATTGCAGTTAATGCACTTAGAAAATCGAACTATATTCAGGCTAGATTCATATGGAGATGCTGCTGTAGTTATTTAGCTGGAGTGATTAATGAAGATGAGTTAGTGTTTATTTTTGTATTGTTTATGTCATATTGTGTTACTTATTACAGTATTATCTTTCAGTAGAACACTTTTAGCATATATCCCCACTCAAATAATGTGTTTCTAAGAGCAAACACTCAGAATAAAGTGAGATGATCTGCTGATGATCCTGAATGTCTTGTTGAATGAGTGTTGATCGTCTGAGGCTCATCAATATTAACAGCTGCTGAAAACACTCTTTATTTCATGACAATAGTTCCTGTTCTCACCTCAGTTATTATGCTGATGTCTTCAGATCTCCTGTAAATTGCCACTTCAAGCTAATGTCATTGGTGTCAACAGACTGAAGGTATTTGTTGCTTACAAATATGTAGATTTATTTCTGTCTTTATGCTTCCCGATGATTTCCTCACAGTTCTTTATAAAATATTGTGAATTAGCATCAGTTGCTTTATGATAAACAGATATAAATGTTTACGTTGGTTAATTAGTATACGAGTCAAAGACAAAAATGGGTTTATATAGCAAAAAAAATAATAATAATAAAAATAAAAATAATAATAAAAACTTTCCATGCATATTTAGAAGAAGAATCATTTGATGACATGTTCAAACACTGTGTTTAAGGATCTTAGTGCAGCCCAAAAATACTAATTAATTGTCCATTTAAATCTCTATACTTTGATACTATCCTTCAAAACACTAGCTTTTACCCATTTGCCAGCAAGAACTCTGTAATCATTTAAAATAGCCTAATAAAATTAAGTATGATCTCTTTTTTATATATATACAGTATTTTATTAAGTACAGGTCAGAATAACTGTAACTAATGGGTTTTCTGTGAGTGTATATATAACTTTGGTCAATTTCATTTGTTGCAGACTTTGACCCTATAAAAACAAACTCAGTAAGTGATAGATTTTTGATTTTGGCAGATCAGCTCCTCTGGAACTCATCATCAGTGAAGCTCCTCCCACACTGGAACTCATCATCAGTGAAGCTCCGCCCACACTGGAACTCATCATCAGTGAAGCTCCGCCCACACTGGAACTCATCATCAGTGAAGCTCCTCCCACACTGGAACTCATCATCAGTGAAGCTCCTCCCACTGCAGTTCAGCAATAAATGCTGGAAGATTCCCATCAGTTCAGAAGTGAAGGCGAGCGTCAGAGCATCAGGAAGAGCTGAAATCTGATCAAAGACTGAGTTTATTAAAGAGGACAGAGAGAAGATGAGAGATCCAGAGCCCTGCAGAATCAAACACACTGAAGATACTGAACAACAAACAGGTTGGTGTTTATTTTTCATTCACAATGCAATGTCAATGTACCTCATTCATAGAGTTAAATTATGAAGTTTTCAACAGATATTCAGTATGTCAAGTCAAGTCACCTTTATTTATATAGCGCTTTTAACAATACAGATTGTGTCAAACCACTTAACAGTATCAAATTGGAGGACAGAGTGTCAGTAATGTATAATGATAAGATTAAACACTCAATTTTCAGTTAAAGGCATTTCGTTATTGAATTCAGAGATGTCATTTTCTAGCTCAGTTTAGTTTAAATAGTATCTGTGCAATCAAATCGACAATAATCGCTAGAAATTAAGTGTCCCCAACTGAGCAAGCCAGAGGCGACAGCGGCAAGGAACCAAAACTCCCTCTGTGACAGAATGGAGAAAAAAACCTTAGGAGAAACCAGGCTCAGTCGGGGGCCAGTTCTCCTCTGACCAGACGAACCCGCAGTTCAAAAGTTTATATTTCTATTTTAATTTTGTTGCAATTTCTAACAATAGTAGTATTATGTAGTTAGGTATTTTATTATATTTTAGTTATTTAGTTATTTTTTTAGTTTTATTGTATTCAATCGAGGTTTTCACTGGGGATATATCTCTGGGGGTCATCTGGGTGTCCTGGTCTCCGCTGACGATCAGGGCTGTAGACATCATCTCTTGGTGCTGATCCACCATCTGATCGGATACGGACTGAGAAACAGAATAGGAAAGAAACAGACAAATATTAGCGTAGATGCCATTCTACTTATGATGTAACGAGTACATCGTGTGTTATGGGGAGTGTTCCCGGTTCCGGTTGATCTAATTAATGCAGCCTAACAATCCTTTAACGGATTTGAATAATAGAAGCGTATTAATGTGTTATGTGTAAGCCATGCTAAAGAGATGGGTCTTTAATCTAGATTTAAACTGACAGAGTGTGTCTGCCTCCCGAACAGTGTTAGGTAGACTGTTCCAGAGTTTGGGTGCTAAATAGGAATAGGATCTGCCACCCGCAGTCGATTTTGATATTCTAGGTATTATCAAACGGCCAGAGTTTTGAGAACGCATTGGACGTGGAGGACTATAATGTGATAAGAGCTCGCTCAAGTACTGAGGAGCTAAACCATTCAGGGCTTTATAAGTAATTAACAAGATTTTAAAATCTATCCGATGTTTGATAGGGAGCCAATGCAGTGTTGACAGAACCGGGCTAATATGATCATATTTCCTGGTTCTAGTAAGGACTCTAGCTGCTGCATTTTGGACTAACTGTAGTTTGTTGATCAAGCGTGCAGAACAACCACCTAATAAAGCATTACAATAGTCTAACCTTGAGGTCATAAACGCATGAATTAACATTTCTGCATTTGACGTTGAGAGCATTGGTCGCAATTTAGATATGCATTTGAGATAAAAAAATGCAGTTTTACAGATGCTAGAAACATGGCTTTCAAATGAAAGATTGCTATCAAACAGCACACCTAGGTTCCTGACTGATGAAGAAGAATTGACAGAGCAGCCGTATATGTTCTAGGTTATTACATGTGATGTTTTTAGGTCCGATAATTAACACCTCTGTTTTTTCAGAATTTAGCAGTAAGAAATATAGAGCTGAGTATCATCAGCATAACAGTGAACGCTAACACCATGTCTCCTGGTAATGTCTCCCAAGGGTAACATATAAAGCATGAAAAGTAACGGCAGTAGAGAATGAATGGAATTGCTCCTCAGGGGATCTATAGTGCGCTATCTGATGCGATACTGTAGCTGATGGCTGCAAGGATACAATTTTATCTCTGATAGTATCGATCTTGGAAGTGAAGTAGTTCATAAAGTCATTACTGCTATGCTCTTGGGAAATGCCAACACCTGTTGATGCTTGATTTTTCGTTAATTTAGTTACTGTATTGAATAAATACCGAGGGTTATGTTTGTTTTCTTCTAGAAGAGATGAAAAGTAATCAGATCTAGCAGTTTTTAATGCTTTTCTGTAGGATAGGGTACTTTCCCGCCAAGCTAAACGAAATACCTCTAATTTAGTTTTCCTCCAGCTGTGCTCCATTTTCCGGGCTGCTCTCTTTAGGGTGCGAGTGTGCTCATTATACCATGGTTTTGGACTCTTATCCTTAATCTTCCTTAAGCGTAAAGGAGCAACCGCATCTAAAGTGCTAGAAAAGAGAGAGTCCATAGTTCCTGTTACATCATCAAGTTGTTCTGAGCTATTGGATATGCTGAGGAACTGAGATAAGTCAGGAAGATTATTTATAAAGCAGTCTTTTGTGGTAGAGGTAATGGTTCTACCATATTTGTAACAAGAAGTTGGCTTTACAGCTTTAGCTATATGGAATATACAGGAGACTAGATAATGATCTGAGATATCATCGCTCTGCTGCCAAATTTCAACACCACTGACATCAATTCCATGTGACAGTATTAAATCTAGAGTATGATTTCGACAATGAGTAGGTCCTGACACGTGTTGTTCAACACCAATTGAGTTTAGAATGTCTATAAAAGCTGATCCCAACGAATCTCTTTCATTATCAACATGGATATTAAAATCACCAACGATTAGGACTTTATCTGCAGTCAGTACTAACAGAAAATTCTTTAATAAAGTCTGTATGGTGCCCTGGTGGCCTGTATACAGTAGCCAGTACAAACATCACAGGGGATTTATCATTAACACTTGTTTCTTTGGATAACGTTATATGAAGCACCATTACTTCGAACGAATTATACTTGAAACCCGACCTGTGAGAGATACTGAAAATATTGCTATAAATTGTAGCAACACCTCCCCCTTTACCTTTTAGACGCGGTTCATGTTTGTAACAGTAATCTTGGGGTGTAGACTCGTTTAAAGTAATGTAATCATCTTGTTTTAGCCAGGTTTCTGTCAGACAAAGCACATCTAGTTTATGGTCAGTGAACACATCATTTACAAAAAGTGCTTTTGAAGAAAGGGATCTAATATTCAATAAGCCAAGCTTTATCTGTATTATATCGGTTTTTTATTTGTTGAACATCAATTAAATTGTTACTATTACTTTGGTTTGGATGTTTTCTGTATTTTCTAGTTCGGGGAACAGACACAGTCTCTATAGAGTGATATCTAGGTGAAGGAGTCTCTATGTGCTGAGAGTTAACTGACTTTGGTGACGTGAGGCGGCTAGCAGACGGTCGGTTTAGCCAGTCTGTCTGCTTCCTGACCTGGGCTCCAGTTAGTCAAGTACAAACTCTAAGACTATGTGCCATATTTCTAGAGAGAAGAGCGGCACCACCCCAGGAGGGATGAACACCATCTCTTTTCAACAGGTCAGGTCTGCCCCAAAAATTCTTCCAATTGTCTATAAAGCCTATGTTATTTTGCGGGCACCACTTAGACATCCAGCCATTGAGTGACGACAGTCTGCTATGAATCTCATCGCCACGGTAAGCAGGGAGCGGACCAGAGCATATTACAGTGTCTGACATCGTACTTGCAAGTTCACACACCTCTTTAACATTATTTTTGGTGATCTCCGACTGGCGAAGTCGAACATCATTAGCGGCGACGTGGATAACAATCTTACTGAATTTACGTTTAGCATTAGTCAGCACTTTTAAATTTGCCAAGATGTCAGGCGCTCTGGCTCCTGGTAAACAATGGACTATGGTGGCTGGTGTCTCTATTTTCACGTTCCGTACAATAGAATCGCCAATAACTAGAGCACTTTCATCAGGTTTCTCAGTGGGTGCATCACCGAGTGGGGAGAACCTGTTTGATGTTCTGATCGGAACGGAAGAGTGGTGTTTTGACCCGCGACTAGTCCTCCTCACAGTCACCCAGTTGCCCTGCTGCACAGGCTCAACCGAAACCGATCAATGTACAGGACTCCCTGAGCTAATCGCATCCAAAGCAGTATCTACAGCCCTCACATTCTTACTGTCCTCAACTAAAGTTTGGATGCGTGTCTCTAGTTCTAAAACCTTCTCTGTCAGCCTAACTATTTCCCTGCATTTATCACATGTGAATCCCTCACTGCTGACAGAGACAGATAAACTGTACATGTGGCAAACAGTGCAAACAACAATAGCAGGAGAAGAAGCCATTACTCACCGTGATTGATGAATGATACCAACTTAATTTACCACTTACCACTGTTGTTTGATGAGCTCGTGAAAAACGGAGCGAGGAAAAAATAAAAAAATAATAGGCAAAAGGAAATGCAAATGGAACCGCAAGTGACAAGCTAACGGGCTAACAAGCTGCACTTGCGGTTTTTAAAGGCGAACGATCAAATTAGTTAGATTAGTTTGAAAGATAACACCAGAAATATGGTGGGAATTAAGTTATATATTATCACTTTAGACAAAAGGGAGTGAAAGTAAGGTAGAGATTCAATAAAAAGCGAAGGTACACGGAGCTACAAACACAAACCTCTCAGCAGCACCGCTGTTGTATGTTGGATACAACATTGTGTGCTTTGTTATATTAAGCAATAAACAGCTAAATGTATGAAGTAAATGAGCTTTCCAGACTGTCTGACAGGGTTGAAGGAATAACTTAAAGGGATAGTTCACCCAAAAATGCAAATTCTGTCATCATTTACTCACCCACAGGTTGCTCCAAACCTGTATAAATTTCTTTGTTCTGCTGAACTCAAAGGAAGATATTTGGAAGAATGTCAGTAATCAAACAGATATCGCCCCCCATTGACTACCATAGTGTTTCTTTTTCATATTATTTTTCCTACTATGGAAGTAAATGGGGACGAGATCTGTTTGGTCCCTTTAACTTAACATTAGATGATTGATACTCACTACAACACAAGTTAATTTGTGCCTAAAATGTTTTGAAAACAATATCTGGAATGACAATGTACCTCATTCATGCAATTAATTCATAAAAACACACCAGAATGATTATTATGTTTTACAGAAGCTGTCTTGTTTCTGCTATTACATCAATAATCACTTTCATATTTTACTCTTTGAATATTAGTTTATTTAAAGTGATTTATTTATTTATTTTATTTTTATTTCAGAGCTGATGGAAGAGAGCGAGGAGAATGAAGAACTGAGTGAAGTGGAGGAGGAGCATCATGACAAACCTGGAGAAAAACCTTTGAGTCGCTCAAAGACTAAAAATACATTTTTAAAGAAAAGAAAAGCCAATCAATCTATCACCTGCACTCAGTGTGGAAAGAGTTTCACAAACAAACAAAATCTTGAGTGTCACATGAGAGTTCACAACGGCGAGAGGCCGTTCACGTGTGACCAATGTGGAAAGAGCTTCACACAACCAACACATCTTAAAGGACACATGAGGATCCACACCGGAGAGAAGACGCACACGTGTGATCAGTGCGGGAAGAGTTTCCCATACAAACTAAGTCTTGAGTTTCACATGAGAGCTCACACCGGAGAGAAGCCGTTCACGTGTGACCAATGTGGAAAGAGCTTCACGCAACCAGCACATCTTAAAGGACACATGAGGATCCACACCGGAGAGAAGCCGTTCACGTGTGACCAATGTGGAAAGAGCTTCACGCAACCAGCACATCTTAAAGGACACATGAGGAGCCACACCGGAGAGAAGCCATTCGTGTGCGGTCAGTGTGGAAAGAGATTCACAAAACAAGGAACCCTTAAAGCACACCTGACAGTTCATATGAATGAGAAGCCACATTCCTGTTCTGAATGTGGAAAGAGTTTTTCACTGCTGCGGAGTTTACATGTACATCAGAAAACTCACACTGGTGTGAGAGAGTACTTGTGCTTTGAGTGTGAGAAGACTTTTACTACAGCGAGCTCTTTAAACCTGCACCAGAAGATCCACACTGGAGAGAAACCTTACAAGTGTTTACACTGTGACAAGAGATTCACTCAGTTAGGAAATCTGAAAAGACATGAGAAGATCCACAGCAGAGAGAAGCCGCACACGTGTGATCAGTGCGGAAAGAGTTTCTCTATTAAAAGTCACCTGAAGCTACACATGAAGATCCATTCAGTGGAGAAACCACACAGCGATGTTCACAAGTCTTCATCGCTGGAGTCAGAGTCAAGTCTCGAGTGATTTAATGACTTGCTAAAAAAATCTCATTAAAAATCCTCATGAACTGAACTCATCCTAATCACAAAGCTCTAGACAAAATATATGATCTTCTATGAGATGCTTTGTAAGGTTAATGTACATCCAGCCTGTAATACAATTCTACGATAAGAGATCTGCCTGATCTACCATGACACATAAGCAAATATGTGACACTGATATTACAAAACCATACAAATAAAGTCTTTCTTTATGATACAAGTCTGGGGAATTCAATTAAAGTTCCAGGAGGTCCGGTGTCTTCCCAGCGAAGGAGTGGACTAAAATAAATAATTTATGGGCCATTCTTCAGAATTGGTCCAAAGCCAGAGTTGGAAACGTCTTGAAAAAATTGTATGTATGCATATTGTATAATATCCAAGGTACACATTTCTAGTAATTGTGCAGTTAATTATCATATTGTATTTTCAGAAAGTTTTGGAATATTTGTCCTCTCCCCAAATTTGTCACTACCAAAACACAGTAATAATAATTTAATTAGAAGGGTTATATTGGTCTATTAAGATTTTGCTTATATCTACATTGTAAATATATATTTTTGCTATTTTATTAAAAAAATTCAGAGGAAAATCAATAATAATTACATTTTTAATAATATTTCAAATGTAATTTATGAGATTTGTTGTATTTTGAATCCATTTTTTCTTAGTAAAAGGCAAAAAGTTGATCATACTGATTTAAAAGTTAAGGATTCATTAGTTTGAATATACATTGAACCAAAAACTATCATAACATCTCAGTTGATAATTCAATATACTTCATTTTTGACAAAATATCCCATGTTTCGGCAGTAACTGCACATTTCCAACAGTGACAGAAATGCTTTGGTAGCGACTACATTACATTACAGAACTTTAACTCACAAACAAAAACACTATGAAAACATACTGAAATAATAAAAAAAAAAAAAAAAAAACATTTGCATAATTGTACTAATATTGTGTTTATTTCCTCCAAATTTGAGGATTATGTTTTCCCTTTTGTCACTCAAAACAATAATGACATGTTTCCGTAGTGAAACTCCACCGAATGTTTCGGTAGTGACAGTTTTAGATACTTTTGAACCTAGCTCAAAGATGCTAATCAGCACATGGTTAGCTAGCACAGTTCTGAACAGTGGTACACATGTAAAAACTAAATGTTATGGAATAACTCCCAAAAAAGTTTGTTTAAATGCCGAAAAAAGGTGTTCGGTAGTGAAGTTCCTTAGTTACACACAGATTTTTTTGACTTTTGAACACATTTACCTTAAAATGATGAGACCTATCTACTCACACCTTGTGAGCTATCAGAGAGGGACACAGGAATATTTCCTGATCATAAATGTATGGGTTTAGTTAAAATTACACTCGGACAATGGAATAAAACACACACTGTTTCGGTAGTGACATGAAAAATGTGGGGCACATTTTGTTACATTTTGCTACATAAAGTTTCATAATATACAAAGAAAATAAGATAATTTTAAAAACAACAATAGAAAAAATACAAAAATGATTTCAATATAATTTTCAGAATAATAATGAAATTTATGGGTTAGGATTTCGGGACAGTACCCAATAAATGATATATATTTAACCCTGGACCACAAAACCAGTCATAAGTGTCAATTTTTTTAAATTGAGATTTGTACATTGTCTGAAATCTAAATAAATAATATTTCCATTGATGTATGGTTTGTTAGGATCGGACAATATTTGGCCGAGATACGACTATTTGAAAATCTGGAATCTGAGGGTGCAAAAAAAAATCAAAATATTGAGAAAATCGCCTTTAAAGTTGTCCAAATTAAGTTCTTAGCAAAGCATATTACTAATCAAAAATTAAGTTTTAATATATTTATGGTAGGAAATTTACAAAATATCTTCATGGAACATGATTTTTTATTTAATATCCTAATGATTTTTGGCATTAAAAAAATCTATAATTTTGACCCATACAATGTATTTTTGGATATTGCTACAGATATACCCCAGCGACTTAAGCCTGCAGGGTCTCACACACACACACACACACACACACACATACACATATGTATACATATATATATATATATATATATATATATACTGTATATCTAAATGTGCCCACATATATGCACCCTTTACATATGTTGTGTACATATTGAGGAGGAAAAAAAAAAGTGGGGGGATATACAAAAATAAAATAAAATTAAAGCTGCAAGCAGCGATGAACGGGCCCTCGCACCTGGGCTCACCGCAGACCAGTGGCTTCAGGGAGACAGGGAATGGTGAGCAATATGCATTTAAAAAGGCAAATATAGAGGAATTGTCAAAGTTATTTATATGTGCCAAACCTGCTGCCAGCTGGTGGCGCTATGTTTATAACTGAATATTGGCATGTAGATGTCTTCAGGGCAGCACTTTTATTAAACATATGAAGTTTGATACAGATTGAACATAGTATGTTTGAGTTACTATAAAGCATGACATATCCTATTGCCAACAGGTGGCGCTATGATTATTACTGAATATTGGCCTTAAGATGTGTTGACCATGACTCTTATAAAACGTGTGAAGTTTGGGACAGATCGGACATTGCATGTTTAAGTTAGTGTGAAACAAGTAATTTCATGCTGCCAGCTGGTGGCGCTATGTATATAACTGGAAATTGGCATGTAGAAGTCTTCAGGCCAGCACATTTATCAAACATATGAAGTTTGGTGCAGATTGAACATTGCATGTTTAAGTTAGTGTAAAACAAGTCATTTCCTGTTGCCAACAGGTGGCACTATCACTATAAATGAATATTGGCCTTAAGATGTGTTCAGGCCAGGACTCTTACCAAACATGTGAAGTTTGGGGCAGACGGGACATTGCATGTTTATGTTAGTGTAAAACAAGTAATTTACTGTTGCCAGAAGGTGGCAGTATGATTATAACTGGATATTGGCCTTCAGATGTGTTAAGGCCAGGACTCTTATCAAATATGTCAAGTTTGGGGCAGATCAGACATTGTGTGTTTAAGTTAGTGTGAAACAAGTCATTCCCTGTCACCAGCAGGTGGCTCTATAATTTTAACTGAATATTGGCCTTTTGATGTGTTTAGGCCAGGACTATTATGAAAGGTGTGAAGTTTGGGGCACATAAGACATTGTATGCATGAGTTACAACAACTTCCTGTGTCATGGTATTAATAACATGCTTTAGCACTTAGTGAGTGTTGCTAGCATGTTTGACCATTATTCTAGCATGTTTAGCACACAATGGCATAATTTACAGTGTTGCTAAAAGTGCATCACTGTGTAAAACATGTCACTTCCTGTTGTCAGTAGGTGGCGCTATCACTATAACCGAATTTGAGCATGTAGATGTCTTCAGGCCAGGACTGTAATGAAACATGTGAAGTTTGAGGCAGATTGGACATTGTATGCCTGAGTTACAACAACTTCCTGTTTGATGGAGTTAGTAGCATACTTTAGCACTTAGCTAAGTGTTGCTAACATGTTTGAGCATGTTGCTAACATGTTTAGCACACAATGGCATATTTTAATGTGTTGCTAATAGTGCATCACAGTCTAAAACATGTCACTTCCTGTTGCCAGCAGGTGGCGCTATGACTATAACCAAATACGGGAATGTATATGTGTTCAGGACAGGCCTCTTATCAAACTTGTTAAATTTGGGGCAGATTGAACACAGCATGCCTGAGTTACAGCAACTTCCTGTTTCACTGCATTACTAGCATGCTTTAGCACTTAGCTAAGTGTTGCTAGCATGTTTTAGTATGCTTGTAGCATGCTGCCAGCATATTTATCACTTGTTGACACTTTTTAATATGCACCTAGGAGTCCATTACAGTGTTAAACATGTCACTTCCTGTTGCCAGCAGGTGGCGCTATGACTATATCTGAATATGAGCATGCAGATGTGTTCAGGACTGAACTCCTATGAAACGTGTGAAGTTTGGGGCAGATCGGACATTGCTTGCCTGAGTTAGAGCAACTTCCTCTTTCATGGTGAAACATCAAACTTTGAAATCCCATTTCACCCCCTACTTAAGCCATGGACTTTGTTTCCCTCATTGCCGAGTACAGTATGCATTTATCACTGTTCTAGTTGTTAGTTACTTTACAGAGCCCTGTTAGTTTCCTAGTCTTGCCTTGCCTTGCCTGTTTCGGATTGTGTTTTCCCCTGCCTGGACTATTGCTTACGGTTTGGATTACCTCTCTCGTCTAGAACCTCTGGAGACTGTTCACCGATCGTCGACCCACGCTTGTCCTAGGATTACTCTTTGTCTTGTCCCTGCCATACCTGTTTGCCATTGTTTCGACCCTGCCTGTTATGACCACGTCTCTAATCAATGAAAGCTTGCACATGGATCTGCACGTCTCACGTCTTGTCAGCCCCGTTACAGAATACTCGGCCACACGAGGATCCAGCGGCTTTTCTACGGAAACCTGGCCAGGTATGGACCCTTTCGACCAGCTGCTCGACCTGAGACAGGGGAATTCATCTATTGAGGATTACGTCACTCAATTCTGTGAGTTATATGACAAAGTACCATTTGATGAAGTTGTTTTAAAAGACATTTTTTGTTTTGGACTAAATGAACCCATAAAGTCATGGTTACCTGAAGGAAAATTTAATGTTAGTTTAAGGCATTTCATGGACTATGCTTTGCGGTGTGCTGGCTCTTTGTTTACTGTGGGTGTCACGGAAGAGGAACGCGACGCCGCGTCGGTGACTGAAATGGCAGACGTACCAGCATGCACTCACGAAATGGCAGCGACACCGGAGCCCGTTCACAAACTGGCGGCCACAACAACACCCCGTCATGTCATTGCTGCCATTCATGAGCCAAGTCAAGTCTCAGTTGATTTTAACTCTTCCGAGTCGCCGATCACGCCGGCGTGATCAAGACACATGACCAGTTTAAGACGTTGAAGCATAAAAACAAAGTCACGTTGAGCGCTGCCGTCCACTTCTATCGAAAGTGCTGGCTTGAAACTCTATACTACTTTTTGTTTTGTGTTGATAGACCAAGTAAAAACGGAGATATGATCATTTAAACTTTATATTAAAAATATTGAAAATATTGACGCGTTCGTAAAAGAACGCAAGATCGGATGCGACAGGCGTTGCATAATGAATGTTTCTCTTTAAGTACTTCAAAGCTGGCTAGTATATTATCTTCTATTAAATTACATAAAACTGTTATCTTAAATCGAGTGTCTAGTCTGTTTGGTGTAAACTCTGAGTCGTATGCACACCATTTAAGAGATTTCCATACAGTAAGAGTGCAGTTTACCCATGGGTTATCAATAGTCTTAATGTATTCTTGTATATTACTATCGGCCAGGGTTGCCTGTATGGGGGTCAATGATATTTTCTGCTCCATGTTTTTCCATTGAGCCTCGTAAAATGGATTACACCAGTATTTTATGACTCCCATCTGTGCTGCAAAGTAATAATCTCTAAGGGAATGTAATCCCCACCCCCCCCTTTTCTTTAGCTAACAGTAATGTTTTAAAGCGAACTCTAGGTTTTTTAGCTTGCCATATATATCTTGATAACAATTTGTCCCATTCGTTAAACTGATTTTGATTAATCATTATAGGTAGGGTCTGAAATAAGTATAATAGTCTAGGCAAAATATTCATTTTGATAGATGCAATACGTGAACTAAGACTAAAGAAAGGAATTAAATTCCATCTTCCTATATCTTCCTTAATTTTTTTATAGACTTTCTAGAGTAAAGCGATTTGATAAGTATCCATTGATTTTGATCCTCGCTGTGGGATTATAAAATAGGGACTGTATAGTTTTTATAATTGTATCAGTTAAACCAAATCTGTGTAAAACTCTGTAAAGAAATAACCAGTTAACCGAATCAAATGCTTTTTCAGCGTCTATGCTTATCACAATAGCTTCAATGTTGTTTTTTTTGTATATGATTCATGATGTGTAGTGTCCTTCGTATGTTATCTTGTGTTCGACATTGTCTGATCCTGTCTGATCATTATGTATCAGTATAGGCATTAATTCTTCCATTCGTTTTGCCATAATAGAAGTAAATAATCTATAGCCCATGTTAAGAACAGATATTGGTCCAAAGGATCCACATTCCATTTTATCCTTGCCTTCTTTTGGTATAGCTGATATTATCACCTCCTTCCAACTAGGTGGTGTTTGTGCTTTTTTTAAAACCCAATTCGTATAACCGTCTGATCCGGGTGACTTACCTAATTTGAGTCTATTAATTGCAGTTTTTAATTCCTCTTCAGTTATATCAGTGGTCAACCTTTTATTTTGCTCTTTATTTAAAGTGGGTAATTCTAAAGAATTTAAGTAAGCCTCAATTTGAGTCACATCTCCCCCTGGAACTCTAGAATATAAAGTTTTATAGAACACTTCAAAAGCTTCCTGAATTTCATTTTGCTTATTTTTTATAATTTTTGTTCTTGGGTCCCTAACTCTGTGAATTGTATTTTCTGCAGTTTTCTTCCTCAATTTCCATGCCAATATTTTCATAGCATTAGAACCACCTTCATAATACCTCTGTTTTAAGAACATAAAATTTTTCTTTACTTCTTGCGTAGTCAAGTCATTAATTCTGTCCCTAACTTTCTTAATTTCATTTAATGTATCTTGTACTAACCTCGATTTTGAGCGGCTGGTCCTGGAACACCTAAAAGACTCTCTACCATCCACATTGGACTCACACCAGTTTGCCTACCGTAGCAATAGGAGCACAGAGGACGCAGTTTCCATGGCACTGCACTCTGTGCTCACTCACCTGGACAATAAGAACACTTATGCACGTATGCTGTTTGTTGACTTCAGCTCAGCATTCAACACTGTCATCCCAACCAAGTTAATAGCCAAACTTGGAGACCTGGGCATCAATACCTCAATGTGTAACTGGATTTTGGACTTCCTGACCAACAGACCCCAGAATGTTCGATCAGGATTCACCTGCTCCACATCCATCACACTTAACACTGGTGTACCACAGGGCTGTGTGCTAAGCCCGTTTCTCTACTCCTCTTCACCTCCGACTGCAAGCCTGTGTATGGATCTAATTCCATCGTCAAGTTTGCAGGCGACACCACGGTGATTGGCCTCATCAGTAACAACGATGAGACTGCCTATAGGGAGGAGATCCAGCACCTGGCCACATGGTGCACTGAAAATAACCTGCTCCTCAACACCACCAAAACGAAGGAGCTCATCGTGGACTTCAGGAAGGAGTCAAGAGGCACACGACACCATCCACATCAATGGAATGGCTGTTGAGCGTGTCTCCAGTTTCAAGTTCCTGGGGATCCACATCTCGGCGGACATGTCGTGGAAAACCAACACCTCCAGCCTGGTCAAGAAGGCTCACCAGCGCCTCTTCTTTCTGAGGACACTGAGGAAGAATCAGCTCTCCTCTGCTATCCTGGTGAACTTCTATCGCTGCGCAATAGAAAGCATCCTGACCAACTGTGTCACAGTATGGTATGGGAGCTGCTCTGTTGCGGAGCGCAAGGCACTGCAGCGGGTGGTGAAAACTGCCCAGCGCATCACAGGGACTCCACTACCTGCCATCGAACACATCCAGAGGAAACGCTGTCTGCATCGAGCTCGCAGCATCCTTAAGGACTCCTCTCACCCAGCCCACAGACTGTTTTCTCTCCTGCCCTCCGGTAGGCGTTTCAGGTGCCTCCGGACCAGGACCAGCAGACTAAAGAACAGTTTCTTCCCCAGAGCTGTCTCTTTACTGAACTCTACCCCCCGTTGATCCACTTCCTCATATATTATTAACTCTTCTCTCCTACCTCACATCTGCCTTATTTGCACTACTGAATGTAAATTTTATTACAGTAACAACTGTTTACTTTTGTATCTTGCACTACCATACCTAAATTGGATTATGCTCATTTGCACTGCCGACTGTTGTTACATTATCAATGCTTACATTAACATTTTGCACCGTATGTCTAATTGTAATACGCAATCACTTCCACTGCACTTTTACACCTTGTTTATAGTAATAGTCATCTGTATATATATTATATTGATAGTACATATCACCTGTAAATTCTGCTTATAGTAATAGCCATCTGTATATTTATTCACTATACATATTCACCTGTAAATTCTGTATATTTATTCACTATACATATTCACCTGTAAATTCTGTATATTTATTCACTATACATATTCACCTGTAATTTCTGTATATTTATTCACTACACATATTCACCTGTAAATTCTGTTTATATTAATAACCATCTTTCTATATATATTTATACATATACTCAGTACATATCCTTGTCCTGCACTTATTCAACCATTGTATATACTGCACTTGCTACTATTGCACTTCTGGTTAGACCTAAACTGCATTTCGTTGCCCTGTACCTGTACTTGTGTAATGACAATAAAGTTGAATCTAATCTAATCTAATTTGTGATTCTTTTCTAATTCCCTTAGCTTGATATGCAGGTCATCTAATCTTTTATTTCTAATTTTTTTCTTGTATGAAGCTATTGCTATAATTTTACCTCTCAAGAGTATCCCATAAAATAGGAGGTGAGACCTCACCATTATCGTTAAATTCTAAATAGGCACTAATTTCTTCTTTAATTTGTTCCTTGAAACCAGGATCATTAAATAAACTTCAGTTTAGTTTCCATGTAGTGTTCTTTGGTTGCAGTTCAAAATCAATGGATAGATATATAGGTGCACGGTCACTTATATCTATTGTTCCGATTCCACAAGTGTGTATTTTATCTTTACCTTTTTGGTATATAAAGAATGGGGGCAGAATAATGAGTATAATCTTTTCTATTAGGAAAGAAATCTCTCCATATATCGATCAGACCAACGTCTTCAAAAAGTGCATTAACTTTCTTATATAGGGGCCTCATGTAATAATTTTTCCCGTTAGAGGAGTCTAATTTTGGTTTCAAGTGTATATTTAAATCTCCCCCACATATCAAAAATCCCTCTGTTTCCATTGTCATGATACTACTAATTTTCTGGAAGAAGCTAAAATCACTTCCTGGGGGTGCATATATATTTAAAAGGGTAACTGAATTCTCATATATTTTACCCTTTACTAGGATATATCTGCCCTCCTTGTCTCCCTTTTCCGGTATTTTTTCAAAATTTAGTTTGTTTGAAATAAGAATAGCGACTCCCCTCCTATGACCTGATTTGTATGAAGAGTAAAACACACTAGAAAAGCCAAATTTCCTCAATTTTTCATGCTCTTTATCATTTAAATGAGTTTCCTTTAGGTATGCTATATGGGCTTGCTCTTTCTTCATTTTAGATAAAACTTTATTACGTTTGATTGGATTCAACATCCCATTGACATTAAATGATATTATTTTAACTTTGTCTCTAACCATATTTATCTGAAGACCATGTGTTAACCCTCTGGGGTCTGAGGTCATTTTGGGGCCCTTGAGATGTTTTGACATGCCCTGATATTTGTGCTTATTTTAGCTACTTAAAACATACTATTGACCAACATGTAATTTTTTTTGTATTCAGCACAAACTGTGCTACAATAATATGTGACCAAGATGGATGTACATGTTTGCATTTTTTAGAAAAAAAATATTATGCGTGGTTAGTAAGTTTTGGGGAAAAAATGTAGCTGAAATAAGGCCTTAAAACCCATACTAAATAGTCCTGAACAAGACTTTTGAGTAATCAGTCTTGTAGGCTAGAATATTTACTTCAAAATTATGTGAAAATCATTCTGCTTACTCATTCACAGAAAACAATATATTGATTTCAATTTTTAAAGACATGTTTTGTGATCGAGGGTCTATATGCGAGGGAGTGGCAATGGCCATGAATATTAAGTGAGTCTCACCTGAGAGACAAAGGGCCCTCCCCTAATGGCCCATCAGTGTGACTGTGACTGTGAGGCAGGTAAGAGAGAATGTGAAGAGACTGAAAAAAGGGTTTTTTTAAATTATTTGTATTTTATTTACAACACAGTATAATCAAAACATACATAATGAAGGTCAAAGACACATTATTGTGCACACTGATCTAACCACAGAGATGTGAACAGACTTTGAGTCATTCCTGCAGCAGATTCTGTTCAACAAGTGAAACAAGTAAATCATACCTGATATTTACGTGTGTTATTTAAGTGTTTCTACTTCTTTCCATGAATTCAAGAAGAAGAAAACATAATCAGTAGAAAAGGAGCTTGTTTTAACATAGAATATCAGTGTAGTTGAACATCTGATGTTGGTACAGCGCTCTCAGAGGAAAACAGTTTGAAGAGACATCAGGGTACATCTGGTGCTGGTATCTGATTCAATTAAATACAAACAAACAAAAAACATTTGTGAGCATGTTAATATCAGGAACATCTGTATATATATCATAAATATCATATATATCACTATCATAAAAAAGAGAAAGAAATCTTATATCTGAGAAACTAATTATTATTGTTTAGCACGTTATTAAAATCTATTTCTGAACAGAGTAGGCTATTAATAATAAACATGTACTAAACATACTTAGACTCGTAGCATTCATCATGTTACAGTGTACACTCATATTACTTTTATTGTTTTATATAGAGCATGAAAACATCATGGCGCCGTAAGAAATTTAAATACAATGAACTGCCTATCATATTCAAAGTGTTTTACACGATTTCAAACACTGTAGTCAGGAATTATAGTTTGGGAAAAGCCCAACTATGATTTTGTAGTCATACAGTCTAGTATGTATGATTTTATAGTAGTCTATGATATGATTCTGTAGCCACAGACTCAAGCATGCTTTGTACAATAAAAGGATGTACTTTGTACTATAAAAATGATATTTTATATCTGAGAAACGAATTATTTTTGTTTAGCACGCTATTAAAATCTATTTGTGAACAGAGTATTAATAATAAACATGGTCTAAACATTCTTAGACGCGTAGCATTCATCATGTTGTCGTTTGGGAAAAACCCAGCTAACTGTTAGTAAAACCGTTCAAGTTTATGTCACAATAACACGGTAACTAATGCAAAAAAGAAACATTACTTACTCATCAGATTGATGTCCTCTGCTGGATGAAATCGTGTTCTTCTTTCGAGAGAAATCCTTCCTTTACTCAGCGCGAACAGTAACAGTAGCCGCGATGAGGATCTCCTCTTTGTTTGTGTTGGGCGTTTGCACGCGCGCACGTCCCACGTGGCTATTTACATATGAACGGCGCGAGCCGCGGGATCACATTAGAGATAATGAGTCAGACGGGAAAGATTGAATATCGTGTTGGTTTCATACAGATTACTTCATCACAGAATGTTTGTTTTCGATAAGACTTGCTTCATTTCAAAGTAGACACTTCAAGCTTTCTATAGATATAACTCCCATGTCTCTGTGTTGAGTATTTGCTGAGTTACAGTTCATTTTAGTGACACATTTCTAAAAACAGTTCGCGGAGACGGAGAAGACAAAGAGCGCACACTGTTTGTTTTCTTATTTTTCCAAAAGCACAAAGTTGTGTTGTTATTGTGAGTGTACACAAAAAAAGTAGACACTTAACAGTTTCGATTGATGTATAACACTTATTTGTGTGACCAAAATCAACAGAGTATTTTTAGTGTCTTTTGCACTGATCTTAAAAAAAACTATCTGGTATTTCACATTATCGTATATATGCTTCTAGAGTTCCTCTGGAGGAGATAGGGGTCGTCTTCTGAAAACTTGCAAGCTCTCTCTAATGTTCCTCTCGTGTTGTTCTTCCATCCCCTGTTGTCTCAGTCTTCTCATTGTTTCCCAGGCTGTACGGGATAGCTGCTCAGTGAGGCTCTCTCTCGGTGTAATGACACTGATGGGCAGTCCTCTGTCCTTCATATCTGCAGTCGCCTCCTCTGCCGATTGATACAGTCGTGTCCCGTCATCGTAAAACACCCGTAGTTTAGCTGGGAACGGGGTCTGGAAGCGTATCTGTTTCTGTTTTAATACCCGTTTGGCTTCGGTGTATTCCTTGCGTTTCTGTAGAATTGCCGGAGGGTAATCTTGGTCGAAGTAGATTGGTATTTCATTCATAGACACCTTCTTTCCCCAGGCTTTACGCAGAATCTCTTCTTTAATTTTGTAGCGGTGGAATTTGATTATTATTGACCGTGGTCTATCTTCCCTGTTGCCAGTGGACATCGGTGTGAGCTCCCGGTGAGCTCTCTCGATGCCAAGGTCTGTAGTTGCGGGGATCTCCAGCTCATCCCGTAGTAACTTTTCCACAAACAGCGTCATTGATGCCCCCTCTGCTCCTTCAGAAACATTATATATCCTTATATTCTCGCGTCGTGATCTTCCTTCTTGGTCGAGAAGTTTATTTTCTTGTTGGCTCATCACTTTTATCAACTTGCTCATCTCCTGTTCTACGTTTTGAACGCAGTCTTCTACTTCTCCGATTCGCGTTTCCGCCTCCGCAATCTTTTGATTAACACTGGTGAGTTCGGTGATAATCTTGTTTAGCTGTTGCTTTGTGTCTTTGCGAAAGTCCTTTATCTCCTCCAGAACTTTTGTCAAACTTGCTGCATCACTCAGATGAGTATTAGCATTAGCTTCACCATCTTGTGACTGCGCCGGAGAGCTGTTGCCTGTGTTTTCTTCGTTCACAGTTTCTCCAGCGGTGCATTTTTTGTTTCCATCTCTTCTCCCCATACTTGCCCCACTTAGCGAAACAAACAAAGTCGAGAGAAAGTTATATTTGATTATTGAGTGGGGCAAATAATCAGTTTTCCCAGAGGAGCTGTTGCTTAAGCTGCCATGCAGGAAGGTGACGTCACCAGAATCCAGTTAAAGAATTCTTAAAAGCTTCATCAGGACTTTCCTCAGCATGGTCACCACTATTCTCAGAATCGCTTTCAGAGCCTTCTGACACCACGGCATCATAATCATTATAATTAACCGAGCATCACATCATAATCATCTAGATTATCAAAGTTTAGGGGCCTCATTTTTACTAGTAGGGTCCTGTGGATAATGTGTCATCACTAGAATGAGTTTGCAAAGACTTAAATCTGAGCAACATTTGCCCTTTTTTGAATGTTAGAATTCACAGAGTAAAACTCGTAATTTTCAGCCCTGACTTACATATACTGGCCTCTTCTGTGTTGAGCTTGTCTTAAACTCGTTCAATGATCTTGTCATAGAAGGTCAAAAAAAAAGTATATGTGTATAAAAAAATGTTTATCTTCACTAGAATCAGTATAAAACATAATAACAGTTCAGAAAATATATAGACATTACTAGACAATTACAGACAATTTTTGGTTTACTTGGGAGGCAGATAAAATTAACAGCAAACCGTTTCAGCAGTTTGTGAAGCAATTAATAGTCTGAAAAGCTCAAGTATGTTGAAAATGTATCAGCAGTTTACAGCTTGTAATGGACTATTAGCAACTCTAACGATAACATGCCTATTCACACGTTCATATTGAAATAACAGTCTGTCATTGCCATCTTTTGTCTCTGTGATGTGCTGCAAAATGACCTCACTGACCCTCATTAAACAATCATAACATTTGACCGAAAATATTGTTACATTACCATTAAATCAGAATGTGTAACAGTTTATAATCAATTAAGAATATCAAACTCTGCCTCCAGAAGTTCAGTTTCACATGCGCACATTACAGCTTAATCAGAGCATATAAGATATAATTGACATGAATCCAAAAACGTTGTGAAAAATTGAACTTCCTGGTGGTTTCAGCTTTATCGGACGTTCGTCCAATCACACCTACAACGGAAATAAGTCAAAGTATTGTTATGCAACTCGCTCACGCTATTGTCAAAACAAAAATTATAATAAAAAAAACTATAGGCCTAGTAAAATCACTAAAGTAGCATTAAAAGTTGTTTTTAAAATGTTTTTAAAAGTTTTAAAAACCGAGTGGACAAATGCAAATAAATAGTCGCTTTTTTAAAACTGGCTATAACCAACTTAAAAAGGCAACAAACAACTATTGTTTATTTGCATGTGTATATTAAGTTCATTTTTAAAACGACTTTTAAAGCAACATTATTGTTTTTACTTTAGTGTTAATAAGCACAATTTCTAAGCAAGCAAGTTGCGCTCGCAGTCGCGCGTGCTGTTAATATCCGAAAGTACGGAGCGCCGTACTCGAAAATAAGTGCATCATCTTACCAATTTTTTCCCTCGATGATACCGTATTTTCTGTTTCTGATACCTGTTTCTGTGGTTCAGCGGTAAAGCATTGCGTTAGCAGCGCAAAAGGTCGTGGGTTCGATTTCCAGGGAACACACGTACTGATAAAAAAATGTATAGCCTGAATGCACTGTAAGTCGCTTTGGATAAAAGCGTCTGCTAAATGCATAAATGTAAAATAACCATATATAACTAATCCATTGTTTTGTTTGCGTCCAAATAATACAACATGGTGATCATCCCCACATATGTATGAGACCCCTCCCACAGTGTGGCTGAAGATGAATGAACCCGAGCACAAAAGTGTGTTAAATTAAAAACGTATAAAAGAATGACTTTAACATTACAACTAAGAATTACTAGGGCTAGACAAGAGAGGTAATCCGAAACATGAGCAATAATCCAGGCAGGGGGCGAACAATATTCAAAGGGCAAGACAGAGAGATAATCCAGGTACAAGAGCGATAGTCCAGGCGAGGCATAAACAGAGTCCGAACAGTGAGACAGGGGTAAATACAGGGAACACAGACAAGAAAACAACAAACAGGTTCCGTATCGCAGCTAACACTAGAGGAGTGATAAATGCAGGACAATACTGGAACTGAACAGAAACATGGAATTGCTAGCGCTTGAGGAGTGCGATCCGTCTAAGGAAGTCCATGGCTTAAGTAAACTGTGTGATCAGTGCAATGGATGATGGGTATTGTAGTCCTTGGGTGACGTGCAACAGTAGTGTAGTGCAAGAGTCAATGTGGTGAGCGAGTGACCTCTGGTGGTGGGTATATATATAGATATATATATATTTTTAATGTTTTGTCCTTTACTGTATTATTATTATTATTATGTTGTAGTTGTTGTCGTACCGTAGATATTTTCTCAAATTATCATTAAACGTGCAGCTAACAAATTAGTAGATAAAATAATAATTTAATCGGTTTTCATCAATGAAATAAGCCGAGTCTTTGCCTGAAGCGGCCCAGACTCTGCAGCCAGTCTCGGGCCAGTGCTTTACAGCTGCAGCACAAACACATGCGCGAGAGCGAGCTGCGGCCACAATCAGCCCGGATAACACTCACCGATGCCGAGTCTGAGCCGCAGGTGCTGAAGGGCAGCCGAGCTCGGGACGATTACTACATGCTATCTGGGTAACATATAAGTTATCATTACTTTATTGCAGTTAATGTACTTAGAAAATCAAACTATATTTATTCAGGCTAGATTCATATGGAGATGCTGCTGTAGTTATTTAGCTGGAGTGATTAATGAAGATGAGTTAGTGTTTATTTTTGTATTGTTTATGTCATATTGTGTTACTTATAACAGTATTATCTTTCAGTAGAACTCTTTTAGCATATATCCCGACTCAAATAATGTGTTTCTAAGAGCAAACACTCAGAATAAAGTGAGATGATCTGCTGATGATCCTGAATGTCTTGTTGAATGAGTGTTGATCGTCTGAGGCTCATCAATATTAACAGCTGCTGAAAACACTCTTTATTTCATGACAATAGTTCCTGTTCTCACCTCAGTTATTATGCTGATGTCTTCAGATCTCCTGTAAATTGCCACTTCAAGCTAATGTCATTGGTGTCAACAGACTGAAGGTATTTGTTGCTTACAAATATGTAGATTTATTTCTGTCTTGATGCTTCCCAATGATTTCCTCACAGTCCTTTACTACTTTTCTAGATATCTACCATTATTTTAATGAAGAAACAAAATAATGTTAGAATTAGAAATAATTTTTTTTGAATTAGCATCAGTTGCTTTATGATACACAGATATAAATGCTTACGTTGGTTAATTAATATACGAGTCAACGGCAAAAATGGGTTTATGTAGCAAAAAGTAAAAACAACTTTTCAGGCATATTTAGAAGAAGAATCATTTGATGACATGTTCAAACACTGTGTTTAAGGATCATAATGCAGCCCAAAAATACTCTAAAAATACTCCAAAATACTCCAAAAATACTTTAAATTTACATTTAAATCTCTATACTTTGATACTATCCTTCAAAACACTAGCTTTTACCCATTTGTCAGCAAGAACTCTGTAATCATTTAAAACAGCCTAATACAATTAAGTATGATCTCTTATTTTTTTTATATACAGTATTTTATTAAGAACAGTTCAGAATAACTATAACTAACTAATATAACTAGTGACTAAAGAATAACTATATGCAGATTTGCACTTAATGGGTTTTCTGTGTGTGTATATAACTTTGGTCAATTTCATTTGTTGCAGACACTAAAATTTGACATCTGGTCTTTGACCCTATAAAAACAAAGCTCCTCCCACACTGGAACTCATCATTACTGAAGCTCCTCCCACACTGAAACTCATCATCAGTGAAGCTCCTCCCACACTGGAACTCATCATCAGTGAAGCTCCTCCCACACTGGAACTCATCATCACTGAAGCTCCGCCCACACTGGAACTCATCATCAGTGAAGCTCCTCCCACTGCAGTTCAGCAATAAATGCTGGAAGATTCCCATCAGTTCAGAAGTGAAGACGAGCGTCAGAGCATCAGGAAGAGCTGAAATCTGATCAAAGACTGAGTTTATTAAAGAGGACAGAGAGAAGATGAGAGATCCAGAGCCCTGCAGAATCAAACACACTGAAGATACTGAACAACAAACAGGTTGGTGTTTATTCTTCATTCACAATGCAATGTCAATGTACCTCATTCATGCAATTAATTCATATAAACACACCAAAAATATTATGTTTTACAGCAGCTATGTTTGTTTTTGCTATTACATCAATAATCACTTTCATATTTTACTCTTTGAATATTGGTTTATTTAAAGTTTTTTTTTTTTTCAGAGCTGAAGGAAGAGAGCGAGGAGAGTGAAGAACTGAGTGAAGTGGAGGAGGAGCATCATGTCAAACCTGGAGAAAAACCTTGGAGTCGCTCAAAGATTAAAAAGACATTTTTAAAGAAAAGAAGAGCCAATCAATCTATCACCTGCACTCAGTGTGGAAAGAGTTTCACAAATAAACATAGTCTTGTGCGTCACATGAGAGTTCACACCGGAGAGAAGCCATTCAAGTGTGGTCAGTGTGGAAAGAGATTCACAAGGTACTCTTAAAGAACACACGAGGATACACTCTGGAGAAAAGCCGTTCGCATGTGGTCAGTGCGGCAAAACATTTATTCGTTCATCAGACCTGAAGAAACACCTGACAGTTCATACGAAGGAGAAGCCACATTCCTGTTCTGAATGTGGAAAGAGTTTTTCACTGCTGCAGAGTTTACATGTACATCAGAAAACTCACACTGGTGTGAGAGAGTACTTGTGCTTTGAGTGTGACAAGACTTTTACTACAGCGAGCTCTTTAAACCTGCACCAGAAGATCCACACTGGAGAGAAACCTTACAAGTGTTCACACTGTGACAAGACATTCAGTCTGTCATCAAATCTCAAAAAACATGAGAAGATCCACAGCAGAGAGAAACCTCACAGCGATGTTCACAAGTCTTAAATCGCTGTAGTCAGAGTCTTTCTTTATGATACAAGTCTAGAGTATTCAATTAAAGTTCCAGATCCGGTGTCTTCCCAGCAGAGGACTGGTCTAAAATAAATTATTTATGGGCCATTCTTAGAAAAAAATGTGTCTTTTCCCCCAAAAAATTATATGTATGCTTATTGTATTATTTGTATAATATCCAAGGTACACATTTCTAGTAATTGTGCAGTTAATTATCATATTGTATTTTCAGAAAGTTTTGGAATATTTGTCCTCTCCCCAAATTTGTCAATCACTGCCGAAACACAGTAATAATAATTTAATTAGAAGGGTTATATCGACCTTTTAAGATTAAAAAAAAAAAAAAAATTATTTTTATTTTTGACATTGAATTTTTTTTATAAAATAGAAAAAATATATATTTACAGAGGAAAATCAATAACAATTACATTTTTAACAATATTTTAAATGTAATTTATGAGATTTGTTGTAAAAATCTGGCTAATAAGAACTGTTATTATTATTTTCTCTGTTATTTTGTTTTTTATTTTTTTGTGGGTTTCATGCGGTCCGCTAAGCATAGGACACACAGACAGAGGCCTTTCCTCCTTAACACCGTGTCTACACCGGATGCGAATGGCAAAATAAGTTACAGTAGAACCCATTATAATAATGATAAATATAATAGTGATGCTGTCTACACACTGGATATCACGACATGACAAATCCCCGACATTAAACTGATGCCTTGTTCTATTTATGACGTTCTGACACAAAGTTAAAATGATTGGCAATGGTTGCTTTGTCGTGTCCAGTGTAGAGCTGTTGCGGCGGGATCAGCTAAACATTGGATTCTCAAAAGTATGCGAAGTTCATGGTGTAGACTCTTTAAAAGACGTCCAGGAGTTTTGTTTGAGGCACTTAGTGGAGTCGAAAAGAGATATTTTAACCTGTTTGCCAACAGGATTTGGAAGGATTCCCTGCAGATCCAATTTTACTAGTTGTGTAGCCCCTCATATCTATTATGGAAGATCAAGTGAAGTACCTAACTGAGAACGGGAGATCAGCCGCGTATGTGGGCAAACATACGCGTTTTGTGTTCGGTTCTCCAGAATTGCTTGTAGGTGTTAAAAAGTGGAGATATGATCCAAACAGATGTTTA
Organism: Onychostoma macrolepis; assembly: GCF_012432095.1. Taxonomy (NCBI): domain Eukaryota; kingdom Metazoa; phylum Chordata; class Actinopteri; order Cypriniformes; family Cyprinidae; genus Onychostoma; species Onychostoma macrolepis. The sequence goes on from NC_081157.1 coordinate 200,696, forward strand.
CCGGGAGCGTCTCATTGGTTTGGCTGTTGATGAAGTGCATACCGTTGTTCAATGGTAAGTAATGATGTTCTTGATTCAGATCCTGTCTGGCTGTAGTGGAAATATGTGTGTATATTTAAACAAAACCTTTCTTTCTTAATGTTGTAATTACACTTGTTGCTGCTTGTAAAGTTTGTCAGTTCAACTACAGCTGTATTGTATAGAATGTACTTTATATTAATTACATTATAGTATTATATTAAATGAAAGTGGTTTGTAATTATTTTAAGAGATCTGTACATGACAGATAAACTATAAAAGGAAAACTGCATAGCATAAATACATGTTGATAATGAAATGCATTGTACTCACAACAACAAATATACAAACAAATGTTCTGTGTGTCTGTGTTGCAGGGGGGACGCCATGGCAGTGAATCATACATGCAAGCATTTGGGAGAGCAGGGATAGATGGCTCTATGTCCCATTCTCTCATTCTTTACCATAGAAAGCAGCTAATCGCCATTTCAGAGAAAATGCTTGAGTGGATATATATGTAAGGAATAATTGACGACGGGCCGTTGGATTATTAGAAAAATAATGCACATCCGAGGTGGTGATGCGGTCACGACGCGAAGCGAAGCATTATTTTTCTAATAATTCAACGGACCGAAGTCAATTATTCCGCTTATACTACGGTTGCCACACCTCAAGACATCGATCAAATTATATATTTCAAGGTATTTGTCCAGTATTTCTACTTAAATCGCTATTGTGAGTAGGATTATTTCTTCCGCATCTCATCCAACGCCTCCGTTGCTAATTCCACAACGTCATTTAACGGAGGCTTGAGCCGTTGATAGCAGACTAATGCAGTTAATACAGTTAATAACTAAGTTATGAGAGAGAGAGAGATTACCTCTGTGCGTCTCTCAATAGTGTTCGGCAGCAATGTCTAGTTATAGTGAAACTTAGTTCCTTTTGTTCACGAACAGCGCTGCTGTTGTTACCTCACTTGAGAGAAGTTAAGTAGTTTTTAAGTTGTTTACTGATAAAATCGTCAGAGTAGCGCTAACAACATTAGCGCGATGTATGCTAGTGTGCGTGCAAACTTATGTATGTGCAGTCTGTGAGGGAGAGAGAGCGGGAGAGACAGAGCATGTGCTTATAATAAAGCGTAATTTTGTGGCAAAAACATGGACATGATCTGTTGTTTTTATCCTTTTGTTTACTATATTTATTTGTTTGGCCAGTGTCGTTGTGGGTCTTGGTTATTTTGCTGTTGTAAGACCTTTGAAATAACAGAAATCATTTGGCGAAGTGATATGGTCATGTAATGAGGTCAAGAGCTGCCTGGAACTATGTTCGCCGTGCGTTTCCCTGAAAATAATTGCACACCTCAGAACGTTCGGCAGCCAATCAGATTCAAGCATTCAATGGCCCCGTAGTATAAAAGTATATATATTAATCTTACATATTTTGCATGTCTTCATTTCATTATATTGTCTCAAGACATGTTAATCCTTTGTAATTCTGGTAATCCATTTACATTTAACTAATCATTATAACTGTCAATCAAAAAGGATAACACATTTTGAGCAGTACCACTATTAATTAAACATAATTTTTCCTTCATTTGGTTAATTTTTTTTTTCTTCATTTTCTGGTGAGAAAATATTTTTCTTCAATCACGAAACTGTGCTACATTAATAGTTCTCAATACAAAAGTAAAGGTTTAAACATAAGTGTAGAAAAACATCTTTTACTTTTTTCATTGCTATTAATTAAATTCTGGACACTGTAAGGATCCACCCGCTAGCCCAAACAACGGAATCCAGCGGCCTGGTCGAAGGTTTAATGCATATTCAGTCTTTTACTTGCGCTTATGAATTTATCAGGATATTTTAGGAATTTTAGTTTAACTCCGTGCTTGATCTGACTCCAATTTCAAGTGATCATTAAACTTAGAAAATATTTATAATTAAACTGATCACAGATATCGATTGTATATTAACTTAGATATTTGATTATTCTGGAAATCTCATACTTTCAATTATTCGTTCATTAGGGACTAGGTATCGCATAGGAATTACACTTCGGACGATTATTTAGTGAATCCACGACACAAACTCGTCAGTTCTGAACTTACTCAGAGGGTGCAGAGCGGTTATAATACCTTTAAGTGATCTGCGCCTGCATGCGCATAACAAAGAGTGTATTTTTCCCTACAACCACGAGAGCTACACCGTGTTAAGCCAGTGACAGTCAGAAAGCCAAAGTCTCCTTCATGGTGCTCCCCATGGTTCATCCATTAGTGCTTTGGTGTGATCAGTCCTGAACGCAGATTTGTGGAAATACCCCTACACATTAATCTACTGGAAAAAATGATTTCAGAAGAGATCAGAACAAATCAAATATAACAATTTATTATTACTCAGGTAAACGTATCTCGCCAATTACATAATAAAACAATAAGAAGCCAATTAAAAATAAGAAAATACATAACAGTTGTTCAAAGATGAATCTAAGAACAAAATGTTTACCTGACTTCAAGAAGAAGATACATAGTATGGAACATATTAAATACCCTCCACACTACGGGCTGATCTGGCTACAAATCGCCCCGACTGATTTGCAACTTTCCCTTAAATACTACCAGAACAAAAGGCCCATAAACATTTATTCTCTGCCCCAAAACAGATCCTGTGCGAATTGTAGCCTCCGTTTCGTGTTCTTAGCTAACAGGAGCGGCACCCGGTGTGGTCTTCTGCTGCTGTAGCCCATCTGCTTCAGGGTTCGACATGTTGTACGTTCAGAGATGGTATTCTGCCTAACTTGGTTGTAACGAGTGGTTATTTGAGTTACTGTTGCCTTTCTATCATCTCTAACCAGTCTGCCCATTCTCCTCTGACCTCTGACATCAACAAGGCATTTTCATCCACACAACTGCCGCTCACTGCATATGTAAACCCTAGAGATGGTTGTGCGTGAAAATCTCAGGAGATCAGCAGTTTTTGAAATATTCAGACCAGCCTGTTTGGCACCAACAACCATTCCACAATTAATTAAAATTAAATTTTTACTTTAAGTGTTTCGTTACTTTAATTTTTTTTAACATTTTTAAAGATGTGGTTTACTGCGATTTCACTTTTTTCATTTTAAATAGTGTGTAATGTTGCTGTTGGTGCATGAACAGTATCTGCAAAGTTGCTGCGCTGAAAGTTCAACGTAATCGGAGATATCGTCTTTTAACAATCAGGAAGTTTAATGCCTACAAAAACGACTCATATGGGACTACAACGAGATACTTCCCGGGTTGCATACGTAATAAACCAATCAACCCCTCCCTCCGGAACATGCAAAAAAGAGGGCAAGGCCATGTTCTGCGGCTTTGTCAAAGAGGAAGAGTTATAGTGGAGAGTTGTAGTCATGCCGTCGAAACCGTGTTATTTTCACCCAGCTGTCAGGTCTTCTGTGTTCAGGCTTCCTACAGATGCTGTAGTTCGTCAACAATGGTTAAAATTTATGTTTGATTATGTTCCTGACAATTACAATCCTAATTTAGCTCTCTGTGCTGCGCATTTTACGCAGACAGTTTCCAGAATCTACACGAGTTCAATGCCGGATTCACACAGAAACTATTACTAAAACATGGAGCGGTTCCAACTTTAAAACCAGAGGCAGCAGTTGTTGGGCCACAACCTGTAAGTAAGATTTCATAATTTGAAATGTATTTGCATGTATAATTTCAGACGTAATGTTTTATTTTTATCAAGGACGTAAACAAATGCCAACGCTGGCTTTAGTAGCCAGTTAGTTAAATGCTATTTCGTGTGTCTTTGACAAACGCGTACAAACATTTTGGACCCGAATTTGTAATTATGTACTAATTTTGTAAATGTATTTTCCATGTATACTTTATGACGTAATTTTTCTATTTGATCAAGAACGTAAACACAAGCCAACGCTGTTTGGTTAGTAGCCAGTTAGTTTGATGCTATTTTGTGTGTAAAAGACAAACGTGTACAAACTTCAAAAAATTATATGTAATCACAACAGCAAACTTCCATTCAGAAACGTTTGTAAGAGCCGTGCTTGCGGAAGTTCTGCTTGACTCTCTTCATTACCGCTTTCTGGGTCTGATTCTGGCTCAAACTGATACGGCAATATTGACACCATTATTTACATTTGACCGGAGCACATGCAACTGTCGCCCGTAAAGGTAATGGGCGTGAACGTTTCCGGACAATGTGCAGTACACAGTTTAGCCAATCACAACACACCGGCTCAACTAACCAATCAGAGCCCATCGCCTGTTTCTGAGGGAGTGGTTTCAGAGAATCAGGAAGTCAACCGGTCGTTCAAATGACAGAGGAGAAAGCGGCATACAATAAAGGTGAAATATATGAAAAATAAGGCGTTTTTTAACAAACGAAACACGAAGACATGTTATATTGCACCCCATAAACACAATCAAGCAAAGAAAAAAAGCAGTAAACCACCCCTTTAATATAACATTTCATGGACTACTAAACAACACCGAAGTAATATTGAAACAAACTTACATTAACACACATGAGACAAAACATTGTCAGCCTTCATAATATGGTTTCAATTACATGATGCCATTTTAAAATATATGATTTAAGTGTTTTGGGGCTGTGGTGTAACTGTTTGTCCCAGACCGGATGCATTTATTGTGTATTCAGTGTGTACAGATATACAATGCAAAATACAAACTCTCACCTGACACTCCAGTGGCATTGCAGTTGATGACAAGCCATCTGTGCAGCCTGATTCAGTTCTTCTAGAAGCTGTTGTGTCATGATCTGTGTGCTCCTATGAAGTGCAAAACAGACTAAATTAACATAACTACAGTTTACGGCTATTGCAGATTTCTATAAATGACATGTCATAACATTTCTTAAAGTGAAAAAACTGTTATTTTATATTACAGTGAAATAATATTAATAAAGATTTAATTGAATTTTTTCCCCCTATGGTGGAGAAGTGCTTAATATGCAATATATAAAATATTACAACAAACATTACAAACCTATTCACTTTCACTGCTGGTGTCAATGAAGACTTCTTCCCCTTCATTCTCTTCACGGTGGTATGTATGATCAGACAGGAATGAAGAGCTACAACCTGGTTCATCAAGAAAAACAGACATGTAAAGTGATTAAAGCCAAAATATTAAATGTCGTGGATGAATATTTACTTAGTAATCCACTATTTTGTTGTCAAGAATCCGGTCTATGTACTTCCGTTCACTCACCACCAGAGGTCACCTGCTCAACACATGGACTCTTGCACTTCACTAACTGTTGCACTTCACGCCGGACTACAGTTCCCATCATCCATTGCACTGATGACACACACACAGCTGATTCCAATTAGACATGCTACATAAGCCATGTGCTGTGTCCGAAACCGCTCCCTATCCACTATATAGTGCACTATATCGGGTGTCAGCCATTTTGTAGTGCTGTCCGAATTCTGAGTGAATGACTTCATTCCCTACATTCGTTCACTACTTTTTACCCACAATGCATTCTGATTTCGAGTGTACAACCGATGTACACTCGCTGAAGCACTAATTCCCACAATCCAATGCGGAGAACCGACGAGCTGTTAGAGAGAGCGGGAGCGAGCGAGTTTGAACGAGAGATGCCGTTTAATTTACAAAAATGATGAATTTGGTGGATTTAAAAAAAAATTTTGTTGGTAGTGTATTCATTCTGATGTCAAATTAACGGTCGCCTGAGGGCGCTCTACGGCCATCTTATTTGAGTGCAAAAACGCTGCTCGGGAGAGTTTCAAGATACTACAAACAATAAATACATACAATTATTAATATGTGCTAATGTGAGTTTATTTTTGTTGACAATATTTTAATAGTATTTAATGATTATGACCATATTACAGAACAAATGAATAATATACCATCAATGAAACCACAAAGCTGATTACAATAGTAATTTTAAGTGTTATTGCTATTAATATTATTTTCTAAAATGAGGTTCATGAAATATAAAAGTACATCTAAGATGTTTTTGCAACAGCCAAGTCTCACACGCAGTGTACACGTCACCGTCCGAATCCGTTCACTTAATTTCGTTCACTCCTTTCTAATATAGTCCACTCAACTGCCTCACACTATATAGGGATTAGTGAATGAGTGAACGAGTGAGCGATTTTGGACACAGCTATGGACTTCCTCCTTCTCACTGCCTAGCATTGTTTAGCGCATATCACTCTCCTAGCAATAGCTACATTATGGAGCCAGTCTAGTTTTCCCAGTCATAGTTTCTAGTCTAGTCTAGTCTTGTGTTCGCCTGTTACCTGATTCTCGCCTGTGTATCTTGGATTAACCCTTTGCCATGCCGTTTGGATTCTGTTTGCCCCCGTCTGAACTATTGTTTGAGTTTACGGATTACCCCTCTTGTCAAGCCCTCTGGATATCTTTTGCTGATCGAAGACCCACGCTTGTCCTAGGATTACTCTTTGTCTTGCCTGTGTTTTACCTGTTTGGCATTATCTGAATCTTGCCTGTTTAATGACCTCGTCTCTGAATAAAAGCCTTGCAAATGGCATGTCTCCCATCTCGTTCACCTCGTAAAAGAATACTCTGCCACACAAGGATCCAGCTTTTCAAGTGGACACTGTCCAGGTATGGACACAGCAAGACTGCTATTAACTGTCAAGCAGTGCACACGATCACTCAAGGGTTACATTGTGGAATATTTGGCTCTGGCTAATGGCTCAAAATTACCGGACTGAATGTTAATAGACTTTTTCTGTGATGGCCTTAATCAGCCTTTAAAATCAAGAGTGATTCATGAGGGAGTAGTTTTTTGGATTATGTTCTGTGGACTGTTGGTTCAGCGCTCACTGTGGGTGTCACGGAGGAACGTGGTACCGCACTCACTTGTATGATAGCAGCCGCGCTAGAGCACACTCACAAAATGGCAGCAACAGCGGAGCCCGTTCACAAAATGACGGCCACAACACCCCGTCAAGTTACAGCAGATCTTCATGAGCCAAGTCAAGTCACTGTTGATCTTTGTGAGTCAAATCAAAACACAGTTGATTGTCATGAGTCCAGTCAAGTCACCGTTGATCGTCATGAATCCAGTCAAGCCACAGTTATTCTTCATGAGTCCAGTCAAGTCACCATTAATCTTCATGAATCCAGTCAAGTCACAGTTGATCATCTTGAGTCAAGTCACATCTCAGCGGATCTTCGAGGAGAATCTCGTCATGTCGCTGCTGATCTTCCAGAGTCTCGTCACGTCACAGCTGTTCAGCCAGAGTCACGTCACAGCTGATCATCCAGAGTCTTGTGACGTTCTGTCCATCACACCCAGATATTCAAGGTCAGTCCTTCGATATCCCAGTCTGGTATCCAGTGTGAGGGATGCACCGCTGGTGTCGGCACGTGCAGCTAGTATGCCCAAACCCACTCACTCTAGCCCTCTAGCTAACTGAGATTCAGAGCCAAATTACAGGGGGTAAAAATGACTTCAGAAAGATGGCACAATCATAATGTTATTTTTACACAGAGATTGGTAGGTCTGTTAGTAAAATATTTTACTAAAAAATATATATTTTTACTATAAAAAATTTTTTGTTGCATTGACCATTCAAAAATGGGGAAACAGCACTTTTCAAGTTTTTTCTCCAAAGTTTGCATGCCTGTAACTCAAGATGTATTAAAGATATCTTAATGACCTTTTAGATATTGGTACCACAAACTGTCAAACACATCTTACCAGCGAACATAAACTTGTTTTCATCCTTCTCTCCACTCTCTGAGGCAGAAGTCTCTAAACTCATCCTTTCCAGTCATCCTACTACTTGTCCGCTTGATCCTATTCCATCTCCTCTCCTTCAAGCTATTTCTTCTGCAGTTGTACCTGCACTCACTCACATCATTAACACATCCCTTCACACTGGTGTTTTTCCCTCAGCATTTAAACAGGCTCGTATAACCCCACTTCTTAAGAAACCCATTCTTAACCCAACTCTTTTAGGGAACTATAGACCAGTTTCCCTTCTACCTTTCATTGCAAAAACACTTGAATGAGTTGTGTTCAACCAAGTCTCTGCCTTTCTCACACAGAACAACCTCCTGGACAGCAACCAATCTGGCTTCAGAAGTGGACACTTGACAGAAACTGCCTTACTCTCAGTTATTGAAGCTCTAAAACTTGCAAGAGCAGCTTCCAAGTCTTCATTACTTATCTTGCTGGATCTGTCCACTGCTTTTGATACGGTCAACGACCAGATCCTCCTGTCAACCCTATTTGAAAATGGTATCTCAGGAACCGCACGCCAGTGGTTTGAGTCTTACCTCTCAGATAGGTCCTTCAAGGTATCTTGGAGAGGTGAGGTATCCAAGTCTAGCTACTGGGGGTGCCTCAGGGCTCAGTTCTTGGACCACTTCTGTTCTCTGTCTACATGGCATCACTAGGTTTTGTCATTCAGAAACATGGCTTTTCATATCACTGCTATGCTGATGACCTATGCTATGCTCACCTTCACCTCAACCTAGCTAAGACTGAACTGCTTGTAGATTCAGCAAACCCATCACTTCATCACAATTTCACCTTCCAGTTAGGCTCATCAACAATAACTCCTTTAAAAACAGCCAGAAACCTTGGAGTTGTGATTGATGATAAGCTGAATTTCTCAGACCACATTATTAAAACTGCCCGGTCCTGCAGATTTGCTTTATACAATATTAGGAAGATCAGGCCCTTTCTTTCCTGCTCTGTTTACCTACCTGCAAGCTCCTTCGATGATCTACTCCACATACTCCAGGGCTCCGACGATCCATTGCTCCAGCCTCTCACCTGAAAGAGAGAAAAGGACACATTACTCCTATAAGCTAAGCTTCCAAACTGAACCCGCTTCCTGCATACTTCCCTCTGTATTATTGTCTTGTCATCTCCTGCCTGCTTCGCTAATACATCTGCTGTTGTGTTGACTTACCCTTGTGTTTCCAGTGTGTTTGCTGACAACTTCATTGTTCCTTCATTTTCCTGAAAAAAATTAACATTAATGGTCATATGACCAAGACTCATCAATCAGTAAACGCATCTACTCTAGTCACCTAGCACTTCACTACTGTTTCAACTTTCAGCCAAGCAGATGAATACTCTGTTCTGAACACATTAAAATTAATAATGCTGTTTCATACCACTTTATGCACACAAATATCATACCGAACATTTATAAAACTCTAATTATTGTTTTTATCGAGCAAAAATCTATATAAAAGTATATTGCAGTATTTATTATTATATTATCAGCCAGCCCTATTGCTAAGAATAAGACTCTAAAAGCCAAACCATTCTATAATTCCAAAGCCCACTATATCTACACAAACAATTAAATAAAATTAACATCAGACATATGCAAATAATAACCAAAATAAACTTTTACTCAACTTCTACATTTTATTCTGTGGTGCACATGTACCTACTACTTTAACAAAACCATACTGCATATAGTATGACAACAACAAAAATCTTACTCTCTGGTACTCCCTGACATCTTGAGAAATGTCCTCCAATGTCTGATCATCATCACTAATGAACTCATCAAAAGCAAAGGAAAGCTTCTGTACAACAGACAGTTTCGACCTCATGTTAAGTTTAATGTCTAGCTTCTCTTTTCCTTGGGAGGATTTGTTCAAAAACACACCACTCAACTTCACTGGACTTCTGCAAAAAGAAAAACAAGCAAAACAATAAAATAAAATACAAAAACAATAAAAACTACATACTATACAACATTCTACAAAAAACTATTCTTACATTGATCATCTATAAAAAACAAATAATACAATCTGAAAGCTTTTATTACAATTAATACATTATATTAATAAATCTATAACTACTCATCATGTCTAACAAATGGTCAAAAAAATCAGCTCAAATATACCTAACACAATACATGTGTCACAGTACAGAGAACTGAGATAAAAGGTAAGTGAATTCAGCAGGTTTAATGACTCAGGGATCAGAATGTCACGAATCTGGTCTGTGAACTTCCATTCACTCACCACCAGAGGTCACTCATTTTCCACAGTTACTTTTGCACTACACTAACTGTTGCACGACACCTCCGGACTACATTTCCCGCATCCATCGCACAGATCACACAGCTGTCACAGATTACACATTGCACTGATTACAGCTGAAACCCATTAGACACGCTTTATAAGCCTTGGACTTTCTTTCCCTCACTGCTGAGTATTGTATGCATTTATCGCTGCCCTACAGAGCCCCTGTTAGTTTCCCTAGTCTTGCCTTTCCTGTTTCGGATTGTGTTTTCCCCTGCCTGGACTATTGTGTTCGTTTTGGATTTACCTCTCGTCTAGTCCCTTTGGATACTGTTCGCTGTCGTCTGACCCATGCCCATTTTTGATGACTCTTTGCATTGCCTATGATATACCTGTCTGCCATTGTTCGACCCTGCCTGTTAAGACCACGTCTCTTATCAATAAAAGCTTGCATATGGATCCGCGCGTCTCACGTCTCGTCAGCCCCATAACACAGAACAGGAAATTTCAAGGTAAGTTCAGAATTTTAAAAAAACATAACTTAACGAAGGAGAGGGGAAGTAAACAGTCTTTCTTTATCAACATGTAGCTTAAACTGAAGCAGGCTTTGTAGACCTCAGGCACAAACTCAGGTGAACAGAAAGTCTTTAGGGAAGATTTTTATCCACTTTGTGGATAAATTCTTCAACTTCAGAACACGCCTTTTTGGGTGTTCCCATTTTGACACCTACAACAATAAATTAACAAATTAAAATATACATAGAATCTTTGTTGAAATTGTGAATAAAATACAAAATTTGCCTCAGACTTCAATTACAAAAGCATCAAAAATAACTTTAAAAAATACCAAAACATACTTTTCAATACCAGTTTGGCCTGTTACAGAGAAAACCAATTGCATGTATCAAAATCAAATAATTTCCTTATAAAACAATCACAATGTAAATAAGCCAAGTCAAATTATTATCAACACATCACTACTAATAAACAACCATATGCTTTGACTTAAGAACAAACAATCACACGTATTAAACCAACATTTCACAGCAATTTTAATATATATAAAAAAACATATAAAAAACAAATGTATGAACCTTTCTACTACCGATCTAACAAGTATATAACGCATAATACATTTAACCGGATCACAATCAAATAAAAGGCGGTAAAAAGTGCTGCAAATATCTGGGAACAAGAGCAAATAACGACACACAATGTCTAAATCAATTCACGCTTTGCCAATTTAATATTTATATATATTAAGCCTACACCACTAAATCACTATTCATTTAATTCTTAGCATTTTAGATTAATTAATAACTTAATGATTCATGGTTCAAAAATACATCTTTCAAGATCCATGCATCTGCACACTCAAGATTTGTAATAAATACATCGAGAAAAAGACAAAATCGTCACACTCATACTTCAAAGAATATATTACAAATAAAAAGATAACCAAATGAAAGTCAACAATCATTTTGGCTATAAAAATTCACATTAACAGCAAAATATATAGATAGTCTACCAACCAATTCAAATAATATAATCAACATGTTTTAATTACTTTAACAAAAGATTTTAAACAAAAAAACTACATGATTAATCAATTGCTCACCATTTTATTATATTATAAATTATAAATAACCTCTGAAATTACTGCTGAAACACCTCCTCCATCTAACGTTCAACTAGCCAGAACTAGTTCAATCCGGGAAAGCTTCTCATTAACTATGTAAAACTCAACAATGCGATTGGCTAAACCTTTACTCGGTGATTGTTGTAAAAATGCTAAATAATACACTCTTTTAAAAATACATAAATGCACAAACATTTTAGCATATTTTAAAATAAAACTTTTTTTTTTTACCTATAACACCTAAAAGTTACGGATGAAATACCATCCACAGGAAACTAAAACAGCACAAAGAGTCCAATCCAAAAAATAATAATAATAAAAAAACAATCATGCAAATTATCAACGAATTTCTCATCCTAGAGTTTATTTTCAAAATAGCAAAAAAAATAAAAATATAAATAATCCACTCTATAGCAAAACTAAACATAAGTAACACCATACCTTAAGCAATGCATTAGATTCTTTTAACATACATTAGCAACTAACCAGTTGACAGTGTTAATTGGCATGATTTTAATTACATTTAAACTGAAAACCAAAAAAAATCAATTGCTTACCATATTACAATATTTAAAATGATAAATTATCGCCAAAATAGCATATCCTTCCAATGTTTCAAGAAGGCGCAACCAGTTCACACCAAAAAAGCTCATTAACTATGCATAACTTAACACTGTCATTGGCTAAACCTTTACTAAATAATTATTAGTAAGAAAACTAAATACACTTTCACTAATTTATAAAACAATAACTAACCCAATTAACCAATAAAAAATATATTAATGTAATATACTTTCCCATTAAAAGGTTAATTTAAAAAAACTACCAAATCAATAAGACTACACTATTGAGGCTCACACAGCTTACTGACAAAAATCAACAAAATTACCACTGAAAAAAAAATAAATAAATAATAATAATTTTAACATTTAAACATTAACACTAACATTAAAATTCACAGTAAAAAATATAAATATTTGTTATATTTATAACATATAGTACAGGTAAGCATCATTACACAACCAACAGTGACGATTTCTGTTCTTTGTTATTCCCAGAATTTTTAGTGAAGCCGGACGTAGGTGTCACAAAACAAGGCCAAACCATAACTCATCCAATAGAAACAGTCGGCTGTGTTTTCATTACTCCATAATACAGCATTTAGAACAAATCAAACATTCAATAACCTATTCATAAACAATGACCTCTTAAAATGAATTTGAACGAATCGTCTCAAATAATGACTCAATGACTCACTCACTCCACCTCTCACCACCTACTGTCAGTTTAGTTTCATGTGCAAAATTATCATCTGTTCCAAAATGTCTTATTTATATATTAGGGCTGTCAGTCGATTAATTTTTAAACTAGTTAACTACAGGGTCCTGCTGTGAAAATACCCCCAAAACATCACTTAAAGCTATTATTGTGTTAAATGTTTAGGCTACAATGGCCTAACACTGTCACGGATCAGTCAGGCCCTTCACTCCACCAATCACAGCGTTCCACCTCACCAGAGTTCTAACCACGCACACCTGCACCTGATCACAGCCTCATCAACATCCACTACAAAAGATCCTCACCAAACACACCACACTGTCCGATCTCGTTTGAACTACATGGACTCTATCATCGCTGAAACCTTCCAAGCCTATATCCTTACCTTGTGTGCCTTACCTCCTGTGTTCTGCCTCCTTGTGTTGTCCCCTCTTCCTAGAGCTCCGGTCATCTGAGTGTGTGTGTGTGTGTGTGTTACCACGGATCCCCTCGTCTCGTCATCCAGATACACTGTGGGAAAGAACGCAGTCATCATCTCTCACCACTCCTTGAGTTACACGCGTCTAAGATCATCTACTCACCTCACCATCAACAATACACACCGTAGTGCTCCACCTGTTAAATGAAGTCACTTCTGTTCCACCTCTTACTTCCATGTCCGAGCCTATATCGTAACAAACACAAAGTATGGAACATAAAAGATGATAAGTTGAGGAACATCTCAACAGCTTACCAACAGTCTTCAAAATGCCTTCTTTTACGTTGTGCAAAAGAAAGTAAGTCATTCAGGTTTGAAACAACATGAGGGTGAGTAAATGATGACAGAATTTATTTATTTCTTTATTTTTGGTGAACTATCCCTTTAATGTTTTTATTTATTTATTATTTTAATAAATGAAATGATACTCTAAAGAAGAAACTAAAACTACCAGCAGGTGGCAGTAAATGTCATTATGAGTCGATTCGTCTAAACGGCTGATTCATTCAGGAATTCAGTAAATGGTTCTCTTTATGAATGGGCTACTGAATCATTGATTCACATGATTCGTTCAAAACGCGGATTCATTCAGAAACTAAACACTGCTGTGTTGCTCACAGATGCACAACAGTTCTGCGTTGGCTTTATAGGTAATATTTTCGTTGGCAAATTTGAACAAAAACACAATATTCTGTTTAAAATATAACACAATATTAACTTCTTATTTACTATAAAATCACATTTGCAGCTTATACAGTTGATGATCTGCACTCTTTCTTCATGAACAAAAACAGCACTCGTGTGATAGGCTATTGCTCTCGCTTCTGGTGTGATATCGCTTGTCATATGATATAAATATGAGACAAAAACTCATACAGGGGCATTTTTGCCCCAATATCTTGACTTTTAGGGCATAAATTAATTTATGGGATTGTTGCCTTGCATCATATTTGTCAACAGTCAGTTACTGTATGAAATGTAAGATGATGTACAGGTTTGGGGGCGGGGCCAGTGCGTTAACTGCATTAAAATATTTTAATTGTGTTATTTTTTCATAACTTAATTCAGTTAACAAGTTAAACTGACAGCCCTAATTTTTATTAATGATTTATCTCAAATATGCTTAAATTGCTCTGTACATATTTATGCTGATGACACTGTTCTTTACACCACTAATTCTGATTTGTTGCAATAATTTGTATACAATATGCTTATATTGAATAAGAAGTCTTGTATGTTATTCGGCATGTGACGGTGTCGTTTTTTTCCTTTTGATTTGAATATTACTTTTGATGATGGTTTACTTCTTGAGACTGTTGATTCATTTAAATATCTTGGCCTTTGGATTGACCCTGAACTTACTTTTAAGCCCCATATTGATTATATTGTTAATAGAACATAGTTATTTGCTTTACTCTATCGCTCCATTAATTGTTTTACATCTCAAGCTAGCAAAATAATTATTTCTCAGGTAATATTAGATTTTATTGATTATGCTGATATCGTATATCTAAATATCTCTGATACTTATCTGAAGCCTCTTAATGTGGTTTAAAACTCTTTGTGTAGATTTGTGTTAAGGTGTCCATATCGTACTCATCACTGCCATATGTACGAAATGCTTAATTGGTTACATCCTGAATCAGGAAGACAATTTCATTGGTTTCTGTTTATTTTTAAATGCGTATTATTATTATTATTATTATTATTATTATTGTCCTTGGTATTTGAAACAGTACCTGATTCCAGACAGATCTTCTTATTCACTTAGACGTGTACAAATTCTGTTCTTTTTTATTCCCAGAATTTTTAGTGAAGCCGGACGTAGGTGTCACAAAACAAGGCCAGAGACAACAGGTAAGTGACAAACTGGATGGTTTATTGAAGGGGAACAATTCAGAGTGCTTAGCTGTGATCTTGATGGCGTTTCTTTTGCAGGTGTGTTGGGCATCTTGGAGCAGGTACAAAGGAGTCATTGGAGGATCGGTGGAGAGAGTCAAAGGGTAAGTAGTTCTTTGGGAGCTCAGAGCAGTCCATGTAGGTGAACGGTAGACCGGACAATGAGGGGTTGGGATGTGTGTGTGTTTATAGTGTGGCTTGATTGGTGACAGCAGGTGCGGGTGATCAGTACTCAGGTGATTGTGAGCGGGTGATTGTCCTGGATGGTGACTGTGGTGATTGTGACAAATCCCTGACAGTGGGTCTTTTCAATATAAAGCTCCATTTTATTGGAATAATCTTCCTCAGTCTTTGATATCGGTTGCTTCCCTTTATTGCTTTAGGTGATCTTTATGTGTAGTGATAGAATGTATTTGTATTTAACAATACTAACACTAACCCCTAGGTGTCAGTAGTGTTATACTTACCAGCAGAGTTGGTAGATTACGAGGGAGAAGTGAATCTGTGTTGCTGCTGCTCCAGTTCCCGTCCTGAAAAATAAAATAAAACCAGTTTGTAACAAAACTGTTTCTTTCCTGAATCAAGAAACATTACATGGTACCAGGAGTGGTGATGATCACCGACACCTGGAGTCATCATGGAAAATGTTAAACCGCCTGACGCTGTGAACTGGACTGGGAATATTGATTGTGAATGGAGAACGTTTAAACAAAGAACCAAGCAGTGGGCCTTGATGAAGCCTCGGATGCACGTAAGATTGCACTTCTACTTACCGTCATGGGACCTCAATCTACAGATGTGTTTAACACGCTCATGTTTGAACGGGCTGAAGATAAAGGCAAATACGACGTGGTCATTGAGAAGTTTGATTCACACTGCTCGCCGAAAAAGAATGAGACTTTTGAAAGGTATGTTTTTTTGTACTCGTCGGCAGCAACAGGGAGAGACTTTTGACAGTTTCTTATTGGATTTAAAGTTGAAAACAAGAACTTGCGATTTCGGACTGTTGCAAGACTCTATGATTTGTGACCAAATTGTGTTTGGAATCAATTACAAAAAAGTGAGGGAGAGGCTCTTGAGAGAGACTGAGCTTACCTTGAATGAAGCGGTGCGGATATGTCATGCCAGTGAGACAGCTCTTCAGCATGCCAAAACATTTTATGAAAACGCAAAGACGAGTGGAAGTGACAGTTCAGCTGTAGCTGCAGTAACAGAGAAGATGCAGAGAAACGGAATGAGTAAAAAGAAACAACAAAAGGAGAAAGAACTGTTTAACTGTAAGAGATGTAGCAGAAGACACCCACCAAAGCAGTGTCCAGCTTACGGCAAGGTCTGTGCTAAATGTAAAGGACAGAATCATTTTGCCAAGCAATGCTTTTCCAAGGGCAGACAAAGTCAGAAGGACCGTGTACATGCAGTGGAGAAAACAGATCTCAGTGGCACATTCTTTGTTGGAATGGTGGAGCAGGCTGATTCCAGTCAGGAAAGAACAGAACAGACTGATGTGAATAGTCTTGCACAGGACAAGTGGATGACTGCTCTGGAAATAAATGGAGTAATTGTGTCACTCAAGCTAGACACGGGAGCAAAAGTCAATCTGATTTCAGAGCATGATGTCAGAGCAATGACAATCAAGCCACGAATAAGTCAGATAAGGCATGTGAAGACCTAGATCCGGTGAAAAGAGTATACATCATAAATAATGGAGAACAGAGAACAGTGTGGAAAATATAGTTAAGCAGTTTCCTGACGTCTTTGAAGGATTTGGAGTACTGCCCTTCACCTACAAAATACAGTTGAAAAAAGACGCACAGCCAGTAGTCCGTGCCCCAAGACGGGTTCCTGCACCTCTTGAAAAACTGAGACAAGAGTTGGAAAGAATGACATCAATGGAAGTCATAGAAAAAGTGGAAGATCCTACAGAGTGGGTCAATTCGATGGTGTGTGTGAAAAAAGCAAATGGTGATCTACGTGTGTATGGATCCAAAGGATTTAAATGCCAACATTCAAAGAGAACATTATCAAATCCCGACACGAGAAGAAATCATAAGCGAGATGGCAGGAGCCAAGTTCTTTACGAAGCTGGATGCATCTCAGGGCTTTTGGCAGCTGAAGCTACATAAGGACAGCACGAGGTATTGCACATTTAACACACCCTTCGGCCGATACTCCTTGAGGATGCCGTTCGGAATTTCCTCAGCTCCCAAAGTATTCCACAGAGCCATGGAACACATAATTGAGGACATCGAGGGTGTGCGTGTTTATGTGGATGATATTGTATTGTGGGGATCCACAATAGAACAGCATAACAAAAGGCTCATGGAAGTCCTACAGCGAGTACAAAAGTATGGGCTGAAATTGAATAAGGACAAATTCCAGTTTGGAGCTAAGGAAATAACATTTCTAGGAGACAAGCTGTCAGAAGGGGGTGTGGAACCAGATAAGAGCTACAGGCGATACTCAAAATGACAGAAAGGCAGTACTAAGAGTGATGGGGATGATCAATTTTGTCGGAAAGTTCATACCAAACTTGTCTTCAAAAACCGTGTGCTTAAGAGAACTGTTACGTGACAAAGGCGAGTTCAAGTGGACAGCTGATCATGAACAAGAATGGGGACGATTGAAAACTCTCCTCACCTCAGAGCCTGTTCTGACATTCTTTGACCCAATAAAAAGAACAAAGATATCGACAGATGCATCCAAAGATGGACTGGGTGCAGTGCTATTGCAGGCGGAGGGAGACCGTTGCATATGCCTCAATACGCACAGATAGAAAAAGAATGCTTGGGCTTGGTGTATGAAGTGGAAAGATTTCATAGCTATGTGTACGGGTTATCGACATTTGTGGCAGAGACTGATTACAAACCATTAATAGCTATCATCAAAAAGAACCCGAATCAAATGTCTCCAAGAATTCAGCGATTGATGATGCAACTGCAGAGGTATGACATGGAGCTGGTTTATACTCAAGGAAAGTTCATAGTTCTGGCAGATGCTCTGTCCAGAGCTGCGATACAGAGTGGAAAACCTGCTGAAAGCTCCACAGATGCTGAGGTGACTCATCATGTGAATATGGTAGCTGAAACTCTTCCGGTCACAGAAGCAAAGCTCAAGCAAATTGCAGTGGAGACTGAGAAAGACAGATGCCTGCAACAGGTCATTACGCATCTGAATGATGGCTGGCCTAGAGGAGAATGTGCCCAGTACTACAACATCAGAACAGAGCTGAGTGTGGTCAAGGGACTTCTGCTGAGACAGAACAGGATCGTTATCCCTCAGTCACTGCGACAAGAGATGTTGAAAAGACTGCATGAGGGGCACCTTGGAGCAGAAAAATATAAAAGAAGGGCTGGAACTGCAATCTATTGGCCCGGAATAAATGCCGACATTGACAGGATGGTGTCAACCTGTGATACTTGCTTGAAGCATCGTGCTAAGCAACAGAAAGAGCCAATGATTTTCAATGATCCACCAGATGAACCATGGCAGAAAGTTGGGACTGACTTATTTTTCCTGGTTGGACAGAACTACTTGCTTGTGATAGACTACCTGCCAAACTATTCAGATATAGTGTTGCTTCCCAGTACATCTGCTGCGGGTGTGGTAACACATATGAAGTCCATCTTTGCAAGACACGGCATTCAACAGGTGGTTTGCAGCGATAATGGCCCATGCTACAGTAGCAAAGACTTCCAGAAATTTGCTGAGGAGTATGGCTTTCAACATGTGACATCGAGCCCATTATATCCGCAGTCGAATGGAAAAGCGGAGAAAGGAGTAAACATTGTGAAGTTGCTACTCAAGAAAGCAGTAGACAGTAGATCGGATCCTTATTTAGCTCTGCTGAATTACCGTGCTTTACCACTAGAACATGGTGTGTCTCCTGCGGAAATCCTGATGGGGTGCAGATTACGGACAACACTTCCTTGCTTAGCAACGCCAAGTAAGAACAAAAACCTAAAGAGGAAACAACAGCACCTGAAACGGCGACAAAAGGCAAATTATGACAAGACATCAAAAGGATTAGAACCACTGTCCAATAATGACACAGTAAGACTTGAGGACTGCAGTACTTGGTCTAAGAGAGCCGCAGTCCTTGAGGAGGTGAACCAGAGATCTTACACTGTCAGGACAGAGGATGGTCAAATCCTGAGGAGAAATCGGAGGAGTCTGTTGAAAATAAAAGAGCCAGCACTAGTGGATACTTCTACAGAGAACACAGACTGTGCAGTATCACCAAAAACATCTGAAACGCCTCCAGTACAGGATGACAAGGAACCAGCTGAAGACATGCATTCACCTGTACTGCAAAGATCTAAACGCACAGTAAAGCCCCCTGATAGACTTAACCTGTGAAGAGTGCTTAAGCATAACATAAGCAGTTGAGTAAAAAAAGAGGAAATGCAATCTGTTGATTATTACTGCTCAATGTAAATAATTCTTGAGACTGTAATTGCTGTATTGTCTTATAATTGCTACAGTGTTTGTCTAATGGTTATTTAATCTATAAGTTTACATAATTACTTGGACTAACTTGTTATTTACATCTAAAGGAAAGGGGATGTAGTGATAGAATGTATTTGTATTTAACAATACTAACACTAACCCCTAGGTGTCAGTAGAGTTGGAAGATTATGAGGGAGAAGTGAATCTGTATTGCTGCTGCTCCAGTTCCCGTCCTGAAAAATAAAATAAAAACCAGTTTGTTACAAAACTGAATCAACTGAATTTACTGAATCAAGAAACATTACAATTTTCTCATCTCAAACTATTTTGTGTATGCTTTTAAATTTTCTTGTTGATTCTGACATTGATTGTATTGTAATCCTGCTGTGGGTGTGAGGGACTGGTTGAGCATGTCTTCTGTTTAGCATATTTGTGTGTGTACATGTTTGTGTTGTAATATTTTGTTTTCATGTTTTTAGGACCCCCTTGAAAATGAGATGTCACATCTGAAGGGGCTATTTTCAATAAATTCAACATATTCGTTAAAACATCAGTTTGAATAAGGAAAGGAATATATTTGTCGCAGTATCCTTTCAATGGTTAAAGTTGCCAGTCATTGCATGCTTTGCATGTGGTGCACTTTATATGTACCATTTTGATGTACCTTTTTTAGAATTTGAAAGATAATAAAGCTATTGTTTTGTAAGTGAGATCTCTGATTGTAGTTTCTAACCCAAGAGTTGATCGTGCTTAAGTCTGTTGACACCAATAAAATGAGTGTAACACCCTACTCTCAGATGTTGCCTTTCTAGAGCTCTTTAGGATGAACACACGGGTTCTTTGGAAGTGTCTCTCGACGGATTAGAAGAACTCCCTTTTACCCCAACTTAATCATCTTTAACTGGTGCAGGGCGATGGAAATGACACAGTCGAACTCTGTATTTAACAAAACCACTAACTCAAATCAAACACCAAATTAAAGAAACTAGTCAGTTCTCTTCCCTAAAGGCAATTACAGTTTTATTTAGAACCACAGTAAACGTTGCAAACTGCAAAAAATAAATATAAAAATAAAATCACACTTCCCCACACAAATAAGTTACCTGAATAATTCTAATATGGTACTCTTGGCAAGTATTTACTATTTAGGTATCAACCCAAATAAAAAAAACAAATCACAGAATTAGTATACTTGAACACATTAGTGAGAATCCTCTTTTAGTTGGTACTGAACAAAATAATCGTGGGTCAACATACAAACACTCAATCTTTTTTCTCTTAAGTGTGCACACCCCCGTTGCAGGCCTGTAACGTTGCTGGCGTTCGTTGTGGCCACTAAAGCAAACTCAGAATTGGCCCCTTCACTCCGAAGAGCAAAATAAACGTCAAACCAAATACCTGACAGTTCATCAGCTGTCCGCCGGGCTCAGTAACGATCGTCCTACTCCCTTGAGTTCTCCTCTGAAGTAGTCCGCTGCTCTAACTGTCCCCCGTTGCCAGAGGAACTCTGAACCTCACGGTGATTCAGAGTGCTATCTGGTTCGTCAACACAACTAAGGATGATTATCCATCTGGAACAATTACCATCTTCGAAACACAGCGTTTGACTCCAGTGTGTTTGCTGAAGATACGCGTCTCAGTAGTCTCAGCAATCTCAGCAATCGCAGCAATCAGATGAATTCCGATCTGTCTCTTTGTAAGAAACTAACAAAAAGTATGGTCCTTCATAAAATAAATCAAAAGCCGTAGGTTTTAAATCCTTTTACTAACGATTTGTTAATAAACAACCAATAACAAAGCAAATCAATCCGATCTGGATTACTGCGTTTTTCCTACTGACTCAGCATGTTGTCACCCCGCCCCTCTCTCATAACAGCCAATCGCTGTCACAATTCCTTTCTATCAGGAGGGATTAACTATTCCTAATCCAATAAATAAACAGAGAAACATGCTTGTCAAAACCACGTTTTTTAGCAGTGCATTACAACCACACTTACAAACCAAAATAACTTTTAAAGGAGCCTTGATTAATATGCATTGAAAGCTGTGAATGGAAATAAACACAACATACACAATCACCTTAATTGCACCATATGAAATGTGCAAATTTTAACCCAGGTTACACCCTCCCCCTTCTAATAATCTCATGTCCTCATGAGACTCTACTAAATTACTAACTTACTTACTTATAGTTACAGTAGGTGATATGATGGTTGCTTTGCCACAATTAGCACATAGAGCCAATGGATGACACCAAACGGTGCCACAAGTGTTTTTCCGGTCAGACATACCTTCAACTCGTATGAGCATCCCTCCATAAGCAATAGACAAGGGCTGGTCTGATGGCTGTCCTAACTCATCGTAACTCAACTTGACCACTGGTGTCACCTTTCGTTTTGGACGACTTTCCATAGTATTTATCTCCATTCTGGGAGAACGTCTACACTGTATTTCTCTGCGATCAGGTAACCGATTCTCTTCCAATTCAGGAAGTACATGGGAAGCATCATCCTCAATATATATTCTTAGATTCTCTTCCCTCCATTCTTCAGGAGAATTATTACTTTCAGTACCACGGCGTACACTTTCCTCCCCTTCCCCTACAGGCTCAGAAAAATCTATAGACAATGGTTTAGCCAATTTACTGGTCCTATCAGGGTAGTCATAATAGTACCCATTCTCATCATCGTCTTCCGAAGAAATATCCAAACTTGGAGTTTCTTTGCCCATCTCTCTCTCTCTCCTTATCTGATCTTTCTTTGCCGTTTTTGATCGTGTCACTGGAGGTTTTACCACTTCTTTTCCAGCATCTGACACAGGAAATCTCACTTGATCTCCAATGCAGAGTAAATGATCTCTATGTAGCGTTTTTACGCCTCCCATTCCCATTTCCGGTTTTAGTTCGGTAAGTTCTCTAGTTGCTCAACCACAATATATGGTAAGGATTTCCATTTATCCTGCAATTTGTGTTTTCCTGTTAGAGCAAGATTCCTAATGAGAACTCGATCTCCTTTTCCCAAGACTTGATGTTTCACTTTGTTGTCATAGTACCGTTTGTTTCTCTGATGGCTTTTCAGAGATGCATCCGCAGCCAACTGGTATGCTTTCTGCAGTTCCCCTATCATTCTGTTGACATACTGTAGATGAGTTTTCTCTCCTTCCTCATCTAGTGGTAGGCCAAAATATACATCTACTGGCAGTCTTGCTTCTCTCCCAAATAAGAGGTAATACGGGGAGTAGCCTGTTGCCTCATTTTTGGTGCAGTTGTAAGCGTGCACCAACTGAGTGATATGCTGGCTCCAACGATTCTTTTGAGCTGGATCAAGGGTGCCTAGCATAGACAGGAGCGTCCTATTAAACCTCTCTGGCTGAGGATCCCCTTATGGGTGGTAAGGTGAAGTACGGGACTTTCGAATGCCCAGCATTCCCAACAACTCTTTAATCAGACGACTTTCAAAATCCCTTCCTTGGTCTGAATGTATCCTGGCTGGTAGACCATAGTGCACAAAGAACTTTTCCCACAGTACTTTAGCAACGGTTAAGGCCTGCTGATCTTTTGTAGGGAACGCTTGGGCATATCTAGTAAAATGATCAGTTAGAACCAGAACATTTGCAATTCCCTTTGAGTCTGGCTCAATTGATAGAAAATCAATGCACACTAGATCTAAGGGGCCATGGCTAGTGATTTGGTGTAAGGGGGAAAATCTCTGAAGCAGTGTCTTCCTAGCAACACACCTCCCACAATTTTTCACATGCAGCTCAATGTCAGTTGACATTTTTGGCCAATAGAATCGTTTTTTTATGAGTTCCATTGTTTTTCCACTCCAAGATGTCCAGAATCATCGTGCAAAGATTTCATCACACGAAGGTGGTATCTACTAGGTAGAACCAACTGTGATTTTTGTTACCATCTTCATCTTTTGTCATTCGATAGAGAAGTTGGTGTCTGACTATCAGATTTTTGCCCTGCCTTTGCATCAGTGCCACGGCTGGATCTGAACTCTTGGGCATGGAAAGTATTCTTCCCGACTCTACTTCTTTTTTCACATGGCCAATGACTGGGTCTTGCTCTTGCACATATCTTAGATCTGCCACTGCTAATCCATCTGTCTGATCAGTGATAAGTTGTACCGGGCAAACATATAGTGGTGGGATAATTTGGGGAGAGACTCCCAGTTGATCAATGAGCCGCGTAGAAGACTCATTCCCTTGAGAACAACTGGTCACTTGACACACAGCTTTCACAGCAGACTGTGGTATTTCCTTCCACTCCTCCGCAACAACTGCACTTGTTGGGTATCGTGATAACACATCAGCGTCCATGTTATGCTTGCCTGGTTTATATTGCAAACTGAAGTCATAGGTAGCCAAGGCAGCTAACCACCTATGTCCTGTTGCATTCAACCTAGCACTGGTCAAGACATATGTGAGGGGATTATTCTCTGTTCTTACAAGGAACTTAGCACCATATAGATAGTCGTGGAATTTGTCCACTACGGCCCATTTCAGCGCAAGGAATTCCAGTTGGTGAATTGGATAGCGCTGTTCTGCAGCATTCAGCTTCCGACTAGCAAAAGCTACAGGCCTAAGTCCTTCAGGGTATTGTTGATTCAGAGCAGCCCCTAATCCCTTCGAACTGGCATCCACATGGAGGACATACGGCTTCTCAGGGTCAGCAAAAGCTAATACCGGAGCATGAGTGAGACAGTGAATGATGTTGGTAAATGCATTTGTACACTCTTGGTCCCAATGCTCTCCAAATGGTTCTGTTTCCTTGAAATAATTTTTACCTTCGGAAGTGCCCTTCCTTTTCTCTTTAACAGGCGCATAACCTTTTGTCAGCTCTGTCAGGGGTCTAACAATCGCAGAATAGTTGCTAATGAACCGGTAAAACCCACAAAACCCTAGAAAAGAGCGTAAGGTTTTCAGGTCTTTCGGCATCTCCCATCGGGTAACTGCTTTTACCTTCTCGGGATCAGGGGATACTCCATCACCAGAAACTATATGCCCCACATACTTGACTTGCGTTTGGCAGAACTGGCATTTATCAATAGAAACTCTCAATCCACTCTCTTCCAAGCGATCAAGTACTTTCAGGAGTCGCTCTTCGTGTTCTTCTAGAGTTCGACCGAACACAATGATGTCGTCCAAGTATACAATAACCTGAAGAAGATGCATGTCCCCTACTGCTCTTTCCATTAACCGCTGGAAAGTGGCTGGAGCTCCTGTGATTCCCTGCGGCATGCGGTCAAATTGATAAAACCCCAGTGGACAAATGAATGCAGTCTTTTCCTTGCTTTCTTCTGCCATCTTTATCTGGTAGTACCCACTACGAAGATCAAGGACAGAGAACCATTTGCTTCCAACCATACAATCAAGGGCTTCATCAATCTTAGGAGTAGTGTATTGATCAGGAATTGTTCGTTGGTTAAGTGTCCTATAATCAATACACATCCTAACAGCTCCATTCTTCTTGCGAGCTATAACAATAGGCGATGCATAAGGGCTTCGGGACTCTGTAATAATACCTGCGGCAAGAAAATCTTTTATATGCCTTCGAACATCCTCAATATCTGCGGGCGCAATGCGACGAGACCGTTCTCGAAAAGGTCTAGGATCACTCAGTTTAATGTGATGTTCTACCCCTTTTGCCATTCCTACATCCCATTCTTTCAAAGAGAACACATTCCCTTTTTCTGCCAGCTTCTGACGTAATCTCTTTTTCTAGACTTCTGGAACAGGGGAGTTTCCAAACTGAAATAATTCTGGGTTAATGGCGGTAGGAATATTTTCCCCCTCTTGAGCTACAGCAACAGTGTCCGTCGAATACATTTGTGCAATTACAGTCCCAGGTGGAAGAGAGATGTCTTTAGAGGTCTCGTTGTGTACAGGCACTCGCAGATGATTCCAATTTACCTCCGTTAAAGGTAAAACCATCTGAGTAATGAACAGCCCAGAAGGCAATTGGTCCTCTGCACAAGTTTCTATCATGAAGATGTCCTTTTGTAAGGGCCTATCACACTCTACTTGACATATTGAAGTTGAAGTTCACTTTGGGAAGGCACTGTCAAAACACTTGGTCCTACCCATTTGATTCTTCCCTCTGAACAGTCAGTATGGACTTTTGGCTTCGGTCTCTGCACATAACACAGGTCCTGGTAGGGAGAACTGATCCTGAAGCTGTGAGCTACTTTAGACGAGCTAGTCTCCTCGGTTAGAGCAGCCAACCTTGTGAAAAAACTGGCATTTGTCCCAATTATCACGGGGACTGACTTGGGTCCTTGGGACTCAGGACATACCAATGCCAGAATTGGTACCTGAAGTGGGAAAAGAGGCATCCAACACAATATATCCCTTGTATGGATAATTAGATGCACTAAGCCCCCATATAGATAATCCTTGAAGGGGTTTGTATTGGAACATCAGGCAAGTATTTAGAATACCAAGAGTCAAACACAATGGTGACTTGGGATCAGAGGTGGGTAGAGTACCCAAAACTGTACTCAAGTAAAAGTAAAAGTACTTGAAGAAATATTTACTCAAGTAAAAGTAAAAGTAATAGTCTGAATAGTTACTTGAGTAAGAGTAAAAAAGTATCGGATAAAAAAACTACTCAAGTAGTTAGTTACTAGTTACTTTGGATCATATACTGCATATAGTATACTTTTATTTAGATATATAGATATTTAGATAAAATGTGTGTATATATATATATATATATACACACACACACTGCCGTTTAAAATACTTTTAATGCTTTTGTTTTTTTTGTTTTTTTCAGTGATGCAAATCTGAATTTTTATCAGCCTGATTTATTATCAATGCTGTTCTTTTTTAGCTTTCTATTCATAAAAGAATCCTGAACAAAATGTCACAGGTTCCAAAAAATATTAAGCAGCAAAACTGTTCTCTTTGAAAAAACAGCATATGCTGGTAAGGTATGTTTTGAAGCATGGGATGCTGGTTTGAGCTGATTTAAGCTGGTCCTTTGCTGGTTTATGCTGGTCATGTGCTGGTCCGACCAGCTTAAGACCAGCAAAGGAGTTTTTTTCAACAACTGGTAATAAATCAATATATTTTAATAATTTCTGAAGGATCATATGACTCTGAAAACTGGAGTAACAGCTGATAAAAATTCTGATTTGCATCACTGAATTAAATTAAATAATTTTAAAGTATATTAATTATGTATAATAAATGTATATATGTATATAACCTCTGACACGGAGAAGAGTGAAAACTCCTCACATGACTGCTACAGAACATCTGAACATAACGAAACAAATGCACTTATTCCGTCTGTTCTGCAAAATGTAAACAAATGTAGCCTTTATTTCTGCAAGCGTAAATATTGTGAAAATATCAATATTAATTGTGTCTAGGCAAGGCATTCCTCCTGGAACTAACGCGGGTTTGGCGGGTGTTTATTTCATACTCTGTGACAGCTTATTTAATGAATAAATTATATGTTGTTTTTAATGTGTAAGGTACATGTACAACAAACTGTAATGTCATAGTGGTGTCGTGTATTGTAATCGAATCTATACCTGTGGAACCGACAGCACACGCGATGTTCGTCTAATAAAGATCTTCATAGCTAACAAACCATAGCCTTTGCAGATTTGCTTTCAACTGACTGTAGATCCAAAGCCACGTCTTCAACGCTCTTGATGTTACAACTCTGAGTGAGAACCGCTTCAGACGACTCAGCGCGTGCGGCAGGGAACTGAACGAATCATTCAAACTGATTCGCGAACCGATTCACTGGTTTGCCAACTGGTTTGATCAAGCCTTCGAACAGAATTGACTCAAAAGAATGAATCATTCGCGAACGGGCATCGCTCATTGCCCAGAAAAAGTAGACGGCGCTTGGAATAAATTGAAGGATTTTAACTTGTATTGCATTAAGATAAAATAACGAGAGGGCGTCGCCCACAGTAACAGTAAAAGTACCGTTTTTCACTAAAAATGTACTTGAGTAAGAGTAAAAGTACCCATTTTAAATATACTTTAAAAGTATTAGTTACCCAAAAATGTACTCAAGTAAATGTAACGAAGTAAATGTAACTCGTTACTACCCACCTCTGCTTGGGATCCACTGTCCAAGAGAGCTCTACAAGGATGTCCATTAAGTTTCAGGGAAACAGTGGAGGTAGGCCCCACCAGTCCTTTAGGGAGACAAGCTGTTTCAAGGACATCGATCTGGCTTTTCTTTGAAAAACACTCAGGTTTTCCTACTTTATTAATGTCACTTGGCATTTCACTTCTTTCACTCTTAGCTTTTCTTAGTGAACGGACCAGCTTTTGGATCACTTTTGTGGGATTTTCAGGGGTTTTGCACCTTGTTGCGATGTGTCCATCTTCTCCACATCGATAGCAAAAGAAGTCTTCCTGAGTTGGATTAGATCTACCTCTCCTCTGCATAGACGTAGGGTCAGATTGTCTCGGAGTCTGCTCTAACTGCTGGCTATGTGTTATACTCATAACACTAATCTTCTGCTGCAGTTGCTGTATTTGTTCTTTTAGTGCTTGCACCTCCAAATCCCGGGATACTTCAACGTGGGTTTTCGCAGAAGTAGCCCCAGACTCCAGCCTCGTAGAAACAGCTGACACATTTGAGGTCCCCTGTCCTAACCGGGTTCACAGATCCTTAATTTCTGCTTTTAACTCTTTCACCACAGCAAAGCTAAGTTTCCCTTCCTCATGACTTTGGACAGACTTTACGGTAGCTTTTATCTTCTGCCTAGCAGCTTCATTTTCTTCAGCTTCTCTGATCTCATTCAGAAGAGTCAAAAAAGTTGGTGGTTGATTTTTCCTTTCCCTAAGCCTCAGCTGGAGAAGCATTAGGTCTGACTCCACTGCACCTCGAATCAATTGCTCCACCCTGACCCGATCCACCATTTGTGGAGACACTCCACCCTTCTGAACTACCTTATTTAATGCTTTGTCCACTCTTCGTAGAAAATCTGATAAGGCTTCACCAGAACATTGTCTTAAAAGGCGAAAGGCAAAGTACAAATCCTCACCTGACTCAGACGTTCCGAAAGTACTTTCTAGTGCCTCTATATATTGTACAGCACTAGCCTCAGGATTAGAGAATCGTACTGCCTTGATGATCTCCAATGCGGGCCATTTTAGACTCTCTACAATCCTTCTCCTCTTCTCTTTTCCGGAGCACTCACACTCAGCTATCATCATTCGGGCTTGATCAACCCAACCATCCAACGTTTCTTCTCCTGGAGGTGTGGGGACAGTGCCAGAAAAAGTGCGCAACCGCCTATAGACATTATCACTGGGCTGTTTGCCTGTCTTCTCTAACAGATCCCCTACAGCAGGAATGATAGCTTCGGGGGAACTGGCACTAGGACCAGAGTGAGACAGCACAGCTTGCAAATCAGGCAACGTCTTTCCTTCTCCTACCAAAAACCTGGCAAGCTTCTCTTCAAAATCTGCAGAGGTAGGTACACATCCTTGGGACACAACAACAGTCCGATGTTCTTCCCCTTCAGTAGACACCAATTCAACTGGTATCAGATCAGGATTAATAGTCTCTCGGCACTCACACAACACAAGCTGTTTATGTGGGCTTGAACCTGCCTTGGTAGCTCTGACCCGCACCCTTCCCCAAGCTTTTACAGATTGTGTGACATCCTCAATATGTGCCACTTCCGCATCTGCAGATACTCCTACTAACAACAGGGCACGAGTTTTGTCAATCAGCACTTCATCACACCATTTAGTGAGTTCTGCCTGATAATCAACATTGCTAGCCGAATCCATCTCGAATAACACCAAACCATCAACTGGAAATAACTAGTTAGGGTACAAACAGAGAGAACCTGAGATCCCCGTACTGGCCACCAATTTGTGTAACACCCTACTCTCAGATGTTGCCTTTCTAGAGCTCTTTAGGATGAACACACGGGTTCTTTGGAAGTGTCTCTCGACGGATTAGAAGAACTCCCTTTTACCCCAACTTAATCATCTTTAACTGGTGCAGGGCGATGGAAATGACACAGTCGAACTCTGTATTTAACAAAACCACTAACTCAAATCAAACACCAAATTAAAGAAACTAGTCAGTTCTCTTCCCTAAAGAGTTTTATTTAGAACCACAGTAAACGTTGCAAACTGCAAAAAATAAATATAAAAATAAAATCACACTTCCCCACACAAATAAGTTACCTGAATAATTCTAATATGGTACTCTTGGCAAGTATTTACTATTTAGGTATCAACCCAAATAAAAAAAACAAATCACAGAATTAGTATACTTGAACACATTAGTGAGAATCCTCTTTTAGTTGGTACTGAACAAAATAATCGTGGGCCCACATACAAACACTCAATCTTTTTTCTCTTAAGTGTGCACACCCCCGTTGCAGGCCTGTAACGTTGCTGGTGTTCGTTGTGGCCACTAAAGCAAACTCAGAATTGGCCCCTTCACTCCGAAGAGCAAAATAAACGTCAAACCAAATACCTGACAGTTCATCAGCTGTCCGCCGGGCTCAGTAACGATTTGTTAATAAACAACCAATAACAAAGCAAATCAATCCGATCTGGATTACTGCGTTTTTCCTACTGACTCAGCATGTTGTCACCCCGCCCCTCTCTCATAACAGCCAATCGCTGTCACAATTCCTTTCTATCAGGAGGGATTAATTATTCCTAATCCAATAAATAAACAGAGAAACATGCTTGTCAAAACCACGTTTTTTAGCAGTGCATTACAACCACACTTACAAACCAAAATAACTTTTAAAGGAGCCTTGATTAATATGCATTGAAAGCTGTGAATGGAAATAAACACAACATACACAATCACCTTAATTGCACCATATGAAATGTGCAAATTTTAACCCAGGTTACATGAGCTTAATGTGGCAATTTACTGATCTGAAGACATCAGCATAACGAATGAGGTGAAAACAGGATGTATTGACATGAAATAAAGAGTCTTTTCAGCTCCTCTGATAACATTGATGAGCTATAGACTATCAATACCAATTAAACAAGGCATTCAGGATCATCAGATCATCTCACTTTAATCTGAGTGTTTGCTGTTAGAAACAGATTGTGACAGAATATGTGCTGAAAGCCTGTTCTGGTTCTGCCTGTTTTAGCATTTTTGCTCCCCCTACTGGTCATTTTGTATTAATGTTATTCAGTTTCTGCATTCAGAAGAATAGTGTGCGCAGCACATGGTAGCGCATGTTTAGTTTGTCGTGTCATTCCATCATATTAACAGCACTTAACGAGGCACTGCCGGTAAGTAGTCAAGTCACCTTTATTTATGGGTGATTCTTAGACTATGGGCACTTTTATGTTCTTTGGTCATATTTTTAAAAATACATATAATTTTGGACAAATTCCGCTTTCTTTTCAAACTAACAATGAAACCACCTTAAAAACTTTTTACTATAGAAACCATCTAAACAATCTTTCACACAAACTTTTTAAAGAGACATTACAGTGTTGTGGTGGAAATGACACAAATACTGTGCGAAAGCTACATTTAATATAACAAGTAATATTGATAGTGGTCTCACATTAAATACTATAATGTATTTTAATTCTTTTACTAGTGCTTAATTCAGGTACATTAATATCCTTTCTATTATGATTTTTTCATACTTTTCAACCTCCTTATAGGTGTCAAAATCACTGTTTTCTCCTTGTCGCACACCCAGACTTTTAAACTTCAACAATGAAAATACATTTCAAAAATATGACTTATCTGTGTCACGGTTCTTAAATCCTATGCCTTCTCCTTGTCTCGTGCTCGTTGTTTATGTGTGTGTGTGTGGGCGTGACGACTCATCGGCGCTGATCACGCTCCAGCTGATTTAATCACCATCACCAACTGCAGCTCATCACACCACCTTTAAATACTCACCCATTTCTCATCTCCTTTGTCAGATCGTTGTTTGTGAGTCTCCGGTTGTGTTGCCGTCTTCATTTCCAGCCTGGTGTCTTCGTCGTTCCTGTTTCGTGTTTCCTGTGGATTATCACTCTGGATTCGTCACCTACCATCAGCACTTCTCTTCACGACACTCATCTGACCATCGACGTCCCTGCATCACTATCCTGTTTTCTCTCTGAACTGTTTCTATCGTTACTATCCAATTCAATAAACGGAGAGTTACTTGCAACTTGTTTCCGCGTTTTCAGTCATGACAGAACGATCTGACCACCAGATGGAAGCAGCGAGTAGCTCTACCGGATCGCTGGAAGGATTCGTGAACAGCAGCCTACTTCGTATGGATTCCCAGGAGAAGAATCTCAACGATACAGCTCGCGCTGTTCAGGCTCTAGTGGTGCAGGTGTCCGAGCTCACCCAACAGCTCCAACATCTGCGAGGTTCCACTGCGCCCCCCGCACCGCCGGTTCCCCTACCACCACCAGAGAACCCCTATCAGGCGGAGCCCCGCCTACCAGTTCCAGAATCATATGCAGGTGAACCCAACTACTGTCGAGCATTCCTAACACGATGTTCCATGCATTTTTCTCTCCAACCCAGAACATTTAATAATGAGCGGGCCAGGGTCGCCTTTGTGTTAACACTACTGACTGGGAAAGCAGCACTCTGGGGAACGGCGGTGTGGGAGAATCAAGATCCCTGCTGTTCCTCGTTCCAGGATCTCTCCGCAGAGATGAGACGGGTGTTCGATCGGGCCCTTGCTGGTAGAGAGGCAGCAAGGATGTTGGCCGATTTACAACAGAGAGAGAGGTCCGTATCGGATTTTTCGATCGAGTTTCGGACCCTAGCGGCGGAGAGTCAATGGAACGAGGAAGCGCAGTGGGACATGTTCCTGCATGGGCTGGCTGACCGCATCCAAAAGGAGATCTATGCCATGGACCTTCCCACATCTCTCAACGACCTGATCGCTCTGACATTAAGAGTGGACGCACGGTTGTCACGAATGGATCGCCGCTCACAGCCCAGTCGTCCCACCGGAGGGACCGAGGGCCAACGGTTTGGAGGCGGGGACGCGGTCAGCCCTGTCTACGATCACGAGCCTATGCAGGTGGGGCGAGCTCGGCTTTCCTGGGAGGAGAAGGAGAGGCGGAGGTCCCAGGGCCTCTGCATGTACTGTGGAGGAGCGGGTCATTTTGCCTACAACTGTCCGTTAAAAGGGGTCAGCCCGATAGTAAGTATGAGGCTACTGTCGGGTGGGATCTCCGCCGAGAAGACCTCATCCACATCTACTCTCCTTCCGGTAAGACTGAGATGGTCAACTCACCTTCACGACTGTCAAGCACTTCTGGATTCTGGGGCAGAAGGTAATTTTATGGATTACACATTTGCACGCAAACTCCAAGTTCCCCTCAGACCCCTCACACACAAGATCGCAGTACACGCTCTCAACGGCCAAGAACTCCCCACCATCTCATTCATCACAGAGGACATCACCCTCATCACATCAGGCAATCACACCGAGACTAGCAATTAAAATCTGTGTCGGCATGGAGCAGTCATTGTCATAAGTCTTGTCTAGTGTTTGCCTGTCTGTCTGTTTCTGTCCCTGTGTTTCAGGAGGAGGCAGTGGATCTGTCTAACGTGCCCACGGAGTACCTGGACCTGAAGGAGGTGTTCAGTAAGTCTCGGGCTGCTTCTCTTCCCCCGCATCGTCCCTATGACTGTGCCATAGAGTTACTGCCAGGTACATCTCCGCCTAAAGGCAAGTTATATTCACTCTCTGCTCCAGAGAGGGAGGCTATGGAGAAATATATTTCTGATTCTCTAGCAACAGGGTTCATCCGTCCTTCCTCTTCTCCAGCGGGGGCGGGGTTCTTTTTTGTGGGGAAGAAGGACGGGTCTCTGCGACCTTGTATTGACTACCGGGGGTTGAACAACATCACGGTAAAGAATACTTATCCTTTGCCGTTGATGTCTTCAGCCTTCGAGAGGTTGCAGGGAGCCTCTGTCTTCACAAAGTTGGATTTACGTAATGCTTATCATTTGGTTCGCATCAGGGAGGGGGATGAATGAAAGACCGCCTTTAACACTCCCAGGGGGCATTTTGAATACTTGGTTATGCCTTTCGGGCTATCCAACTCTCCAGCGGTCTTCCAAGCACTTGTCAACGACGTGCTGCGAGACATGGTCGATCAGTTCATATATGTCTACCTGGATGACATATTGATTTTTTCTGCGTCTCTCCAGGAACACGTGCAGCATGTCCGACAAGTGCTCCAGAGGTTGCTAGAGAATGGGCTTTTTGTCAAGGCGGAGAAATGCGATTTTCATGCACAGTCTGTTCCTTTTTTAGGTTACATCGTGTCGACTGAGGGAGTACGCATGGATCCTGAGAAGATTAAGGCTGTGGTGGAATGGCCAAGCCCAGATTCCCGTAAGGCCCTGCAGAGGTTTCTGGGATTCGCCAATTTCTACCGGCGTTTCATTCGCAATTTCAGCCAACTAGCCGCGCCTCTGACCGCCTTGACCTCCCCCAGAACGACGTTCAGGTGGTCAGACGCAGCCGAGGCTGCGTTTACCAAACTGAAAGGCTGCTTTGTTTCAGCCCCCATCCTTATTACCCCTGATCCTTCACGTCAGTTCGTGGTGGAGGTCGATGCGTCAGAGGTGGGGGTAGGTGCAGTGCTATCCCAGCGCTCTCCTCAGACGACAAGGTGCACCCTTGCGTGTTTTGTCTCATCGTCTGTCCCCAGCCGAACGCAATTATGACATTGGTAACAGAGAGTTGTTGGCAGTCAAGTTAGCATTGGAGGAATGGCGCCACTGGTTAGAAGGGTCGGGAGTACCTTTTATCGCCTGGACCGATCATAAGAACTTGGAATACATTAGAACGGCTAAAAGATTAAACTCCAGGCAGGCTCGGTGGTCTCTTTTTTTCGGTCGTTTTGATTTTACTCTCTCGTACCGCCCGGGTTCCAAGAACATCAAACCCGATTCTTTATCACGTATTTTTGACCGTTCCGAACACCCGTCTACTCCCGAGTGCGTTTTACCTGAGACCATATTTGTCTCTACACTCACATGGGAGGTCGAATCGAAGGTCAAAGCGGCCTTAGAAGGGGTAACGCCTCCGGCACGTTGCCCACCGAACCGTTTATTTGTGCCTGAGGAGTTACGGTCCAACGTTATTCAGTGGGGACATTGTTCCAATGTGGCTTGTCATCCAGGAGTCAGTCGTACTAATTTTTTAGTCAAGCAACGATTCTGGTGGCCTCTCATGGCTCGTGACATTCACAATTTTGTCTTGGCTTGCTCAGTCTGTGCCACTGGTAAGTCTTCCAATCGACCCCCAGATGGGTTACTTCAACCGCTGCCGGTGCCTTCGAGACCCTGGTCCCATATCGCTCTAGATTTTGTCACCGCCTCCCACCTCCCAGGGTCACACGGTAGTTTTGACCGTGGTGGACCGGTTCTCGAAGGCAACCCATTTCATTCCCTTGCCCAAATTACCCTCAGCCAAGGAGACAGCGTTGATTGTCGTTGACCACGTCTTTCGGTTACATGGCCTCCCAATTGGACGTGGTTTCCGACAGAGGACATTTATGGTTACAAAGTACAATTGATATGTTTAATGACTTTGTGAATTGAGTTTAATGAGTGTGATGAGTTTAAGATTTTTTCTAATAAATATCTCTACTGTTTCTTTACATTCATGTTAATTCATCGTCATTTCCAAATATATTAAAAAAGTTCTCATCACACATTAAAAATGTATTCACAATTTATGAGATCATGCTCTACTTAGTGTGACAGTTCAGCATTTGGTCCTTAGGGCAGTTAATTTATCTCATTGACAAATGTATAATTATTTTACATTGTGGAAAAACTGGTAAAACTAGTTACAAAAATGATCTTAGACAATTCATGAGTGGCATAAGTTATTCTATTTGTAAATAACAGCTGTATATTAAGATGTGGTGGAAATGACATTTGTTCATTGCAGGTCGGAAAAATATAAAATATTAACAATTTCTCTTGTAATCTATGTTTGTCCTCTTACAGACCTTAAAACTAGACAAATTATTTAATGAAGATGAGTTACATTAGTGTTTATTTTTGTATTGTTTATGTCATATTGTGTTACTTATAACAGTATTACCTTTCAGTAGAACACTGTTAGCATCTTTTAGCACTTTTTACTCAAATAATGTGTTTCTAAGAGCAAACACAAAGTGAGATGATCTGCTGATGATCCTGAATGTCTTGTTGAATGAGTGTTGATCGTCTGAGGCTCATCAATATTAACAGCTGCTGAAAACACTCTTTATTTCATGACAATAGCTCCTGTTCTCACCTCAGTTATTATGCTGATGTCTTCAGATCTCCTGTAAATTGCCACTTCAAGCTAATGTCATTGGTGTCAACAGACTGAAGGTATTTGTTGCTTACAAATATGTAGATTTATTTCTGTCTTTATGCTTCCCGATGCTTTCCTCACAGTTCTTTACTACTTTTCTAGATATCTACCATTATTTTAATGAAGAAACAGAATAATGTTAGAATTAGAAATAAAAAAATTGTGAATTAACATCAGTTGCTTTATGATATAAATGTTTACGTTAGTTAATATACGAGTCAACGGCAAAAATGGGTTTATATAGCAAAAAGAAAAAAAACAACTTTTCAGGCATATTTAGAAGAAGAATCATTTGATGACATGTTCAAACACTGTGTTTAAGGATCATAATGCAGCCCAAAAATACTCATTAATTGTCCATTTAAATCTCTATACTTTGATACTATACTTCAAAACACTAGCTTTTACCCATTTGTCAGCAAGAACTTTATAATCAGTTAAAGTAGCCTAATAAAATTAAGTATGGTATTCTTTTAGATACAGTATTTTATTAAGTACAGGTCAGAATAACAAAACTAATATAACTACTGACTACAGAATAACTATACACACATTTGCACTTAATGGGTTTTCTGTGAGTGTATATAACTTTGGTCAATTTCAACTGTTGCAGACACTAACATTTGACATCTGGTCTTTGACCCTATAAAAACAAACTCAGTAAGAGATAGATTTTTGATTTTGGCAGATCAGCTCCTCCCACACTGGAACTCATCACCAGTGAAGCTCCTCCCACACTGGACCTCATCATCAGTGAAGCTCCGCCCACACTGGAACTCATCATCAGTGAAGCTCCTCCCACACTGGAACTCATCATCAGTGAAGCTCCTCCCACACTGGAACTCATCATCAATGAAGCTCCGCCTACACTGAAACTCATCATCAGTGAAGCTCCTCCCACACTGGAACTCATCATCAGTGAAGCTCCTCCCACTGCAGTTCAGCAATAAATGCAGGAAGATTCCCATCAGTTCAGAAGTGAAGGCGAGCGTCAGAGCATCAGGAAGAGCTGAAATCTGATCAAAGACTGAGTTTATTAAAGAGGACAGAGAGAAGATGAGAGATCCAGAGCCCTGCAGAATCAAACACACTGAAGATACTGAACAACAAACAGGTTGGTGTTTATTCTTCATTCACGATGCTGAAGAACATTCATGTTAGAAAGATTCAAGCACTTCATCACATTTAGATAAACAGTTCAATTATGAAGTTTTCAACAGATATTCAGTATGTTGGATACAACATTGTGTGTTTTGTTATTTTTTTTAAGCAATAAGCAATAAACAGCTAATTGTATGAAGTAAATGGACTTCAGACTGTCTGACAGGGTTGAAGGAATAACTTAAAGGGATAATTCACCCAAAAATGAAAATTTTGTCATCATTTACTAACCCTCAGGTTGCTCAAAACCTGTATACATTTCTTTGTTCTGCTGAACTCAAAGGATGATATTTGGAAGAATGTCAGGAACCAAACAGATATTGACCCCCATTGACTACCATAGTATTTCTTTTTCATATTATTTTTCCTACTATGGAAGTAAATGGGGACGAGATCTGTTTGGTCCGTTAACAACATTAGATGATTGATAGTTCTCACTACAACAATATTTAATTTGTGCCTAAAATGTTTTGAAAACAATAACTGAAATGTCAATGTACCTCATCCATGCAATTAATTCATAAAAACACACCAGAATGATTATTATGTTTTACAGCAGCTGTCTTGTTTCTGCTATTACATCAATAATCACTTTCATATTTCGCTCTTTGTATATTAGTTTACTTAAAGACTTATTTAATGATTTTTAATTTTTTTTTTTCATTTTAGACCTGATGGAAGAGAACGAGGAGAGTGAAGAACTGAGTGAAGTGGAAGAGAAACATCATGTCAAACCTCGCTCAAAGATTAAAAAGACATTTTTAAAGAAAAGAAAAGCCAAGAAATCTATCACCTGCACTCAGTGTGGAAAGAGTTTCACAAACAAACAAAGTCTTGAGCGTCACATGAGAGTTCACATCAGAGAAAAGCCACACACATGTGATCAGTGCGGGAAGAGTTTCACATTCAAATATCTTCTTAATGATCACATGAGGATCCACACCGGAGAGAAGCCGTTCGCGTGTGATCAGTGCGGGAAGAGTTTCACATACAAACAAAGTCTTGAGTTTCACACGAGAGCTCACACCGGAGAGAAGCCGTTCACATGTGATCTGTGTGGAAAGAGCTTCACGCAACCAGCACATCTTAAAGTACACATGAGGATCCACACCGGAGAAAAGCCACACACGTGTGATCAGTGCGGGAAGAGTTTCACATGCAAACATAATCTTAATGATCACATTAGGATCCACACCGGAGAGAAGCCATTCAAGTGTGGTCAGTGTGGAAAGAGATTCACAAAACAAGGTACTCTTAAAGAACACACGAGGATACACTCTGGAGAAAAGCCGTTCAATTGTGGTCAGTGCGGCAAAACATTTCATTGGTCATCAGACCTGAAGAAACACCTGGCAGTTCATACGAAGGAGAAGCCACATTCCTGTTCTGAATGTGGAAAGAGTTTTTCACTGCTGCGGAGTTTACATGTACATCAGAAAACACACACTGGTGTGAGAGAGTACTTGTGCTTTGAGTGTGACAAGACTTTTACTACAGCGAGCTCTTTAGAACTACACCAGAGGATCCACACTGGAGAGAAACCTTACAAGTGTTCACACTGTGACAAGAGATTCAGTCGGTCAGGATCTCTGAAAGTACATGAGAAGATCCACAGCAGAGAGAAGCCGCATACGTGTGAACAGTGTGGGAAGAGTTTCACATGCAAACATAGTCTTAATATTCACATGATGATCCACACCGGAGAGAAGCCATTCGTGTGCGGTCAGTGTGGAAAGAGTTTCACAAAACAAGGAACCCTTAAAGGACACATGAGGATCCACACCGGAGAAAAGCAATTCAAGTGTGGTCAGTGCGGCAAAACATTTCATTGGTCATCAGACCTGAAGAAACACCTGGCAGTTCATACGAAGGAGAAGCCACATTCCTGTTCTGAATGTGGAAAGTGTTTTTCACTGCTGCAGAGTTTACATGTACATCAGAAAACTCACACTGGTGTGAGAGAGTACTTGTGCTTTGAGTGTGACAAGACTTTTATTTCAGCAAACTGTTTAAACCTGCACCAGAGAGTTCACACTGGAGAGAAACCTCACAAGTGTTCACACTGTGACAAAACATTCAGTCAGTCAGGAAATCTGAAAGTACATGAGAAGATCCACAGCAGAGAGAAGCTGCACACGTGTGATCAGTGCGGAAAGAGTTTCTCTATTAAAAGTCACCTGAAGATACACATGAAGATCCATTCAGTGGAGGAACCACACAGCGATGTTCACAAGTCTTCATCGCTGGAGTCAGAGTCAAGTCTCGAGTGATTTATTGGCTTGCTAAAATAATCTCATTAAAAATCCTCATGAACTGAACTCATCCTAATTACGAAGCTCTAGACAAAAAATATGATCTGCTATGATATGCTTTGTAAGGTTAATGTACATCCAGCCTGTTACTAATGTTTTAATCCATTACAATGTACAAAACAGTTGTTCTGTAATGCAATTCTACGATAAGAGAGCTGCCTGATCTACCATGACACATAAGGAAATATGTGACACAGATATTACAAAACCATACAAATAAAGTCTTTCTTTATGATACAAGTCTGGGGAATTCATTTAAAGTTCCAGGAGGTCCGGTCTCTTCCCAGCAGAGGACTGGACTAAAATAAATTATTTATGGGCCATTCTTCAGAATAATTGGTCCAAAGCCAGAGCTGGAAACATCTTTAAAAAAAAAAGTCTTTAAAAAAAAAAATAAAAAAAATGTATGCATGCATATTTTATAATACCCAAGGTACACATTTCTAGTAATTGTGCAGTTAATTATCATACTGTATTTTCAGAAAGTTTTGGAATATTTGTCCTCTCCCCAAATTTGTCACTACCGAAACACGGTAATAATAATTTAATTAGAAGGGTTATATTGACCTTTTAAGATTTTGCTTACATCTACATTCTAAATATATATTTTTGCTATTTTATAAACAAAAAAAATCTGAGGTAAATCAATAACAATTACATTTTTAATAATATTTCAAATGTAATTTATGAGGTTTTAATCCAGTTTTTCTTTGTAGGCAAAAAGTCGATCATACTGATTTCAAAGGTAAAGATTCATTAGTTTTAATATACATTGAACCAAAAACTATCATAACATCTTAGTTGATAATTCAGTATACTTTATTTTTGACAAAACAACCCATGTTTCGGTAGTGACTGCACATTTCCGATAGTGACAGAAATGCTTACATCACATTACAGATTCTTAACTCATGAACTCATGAACTAAAACACTACTAAAACATACTAATATAATAATAATAATAAAACATTTGCATAATTGTACTAATATTTTGTTTATTTCCCCCAATTATGAAGATTATGTGTTCCCTTTTGTCACTATCAAAACAATGATGACATGTTTCGGTCATGATTTTTCCGTCGTGAAACTAAATGTTTCGGTAGTGACAGTTTTAGATACTTTTGAACCTAGCTCAAAATTGCTAATCAGCACATGGTTAGCTAGCACAGTTCTGAACAGTGGTACACATGTAAAAACTAAATGTTATGGAATAACTCCCAAAAAAGTGTGCTTAATTGCAGAAAAAAGGTGTTCGGTAGTGACGCTGCTTAAAGTTGCACACAGATTTTTTTTACTTTTGAACACATTTACCTTAAAATGATGAGACCTATCTACTCACACCTTGTGAGCTATGAGAGAGGGACACAGGCATATTTCCTGATCATAAATGTATGGGTTTAGTTCAAATCAGACTCAGACAATGGACTAAAACAAACACTGTTTCGTTAGTTCTGTTACATAAATTTTCAGAATTTACAAAAAAAATATAAAATAAATATTTTTTGAACAATTATTTTAAAAATTCTATGATAATTTTAAAAACAACAATGGAAAAAATACAAAAATGATTTCAATACCATCTTCATAAGTTGAAATTTATGGGTTAGGATTTCGGGACAGTGCCCAATAAATGATTATATATATACAGTATATATACAGGTGCATCTCAATAAATTAGAATGTCGTGGAGAAGTTCATTTATTTCAAATGAACTTTATTTAACTTTATTTATTTAATACTCAAATTGTGAAACTTGTATTAAATAAATTCAATGCACACAGAATGAAGTAGTTTAAGTCTTTGGTTCTTTTAATTGTGATTAAAAGATTTACATTTAACAAAAATCCACCAATTCAATTCACAATCTCAACAAATTAGAATATGGTGACATGCCAATCAGCTAATCACCTGCAAAGGTTTCCTGAGCCTTCAAAATGGTCTCTCGGTTTGGTTCACTAGGCTACACAATCATGGGGAAGACTGCTGATCTGACAGTTGTCCAGAAGACAATCATTGACACCCTTCACAAGGAGGGTAAGCCACAAACATTCATTGCCAAAGCAGCTGGTTGTTCACAGAGTGCTGTATCCAAGCATGTTAACAGAAAGTTGAGTGGAAGGAAAAAGTGTGGAGGAAAAAGATGCACAACCAACCGAGAGAACCGCAGCCTTGTGAGGATTGTCAAGCAAAATCGATTCAAGAATTTGGGTGAACTTCACAAGGAATGGACTGAGGCTGGGGTCAAGGCATCCAGAGCCACCACACACAGACGTGTCAAGGAATTTGGCTACAGTTGTCGATTCCTTTGTTAAGCCACTCCTGAACCACAGACAACGTCAGAGGCGTCTTACCTGGGCTAAGCAGAAGAAGAACTGGACTGTTGCCCAGTGGTCCAAAGTCCTCTTTTCAGATGAGAGCAAGTTTTGTATTTCATTTGGAAACCAAGGTCCTAGAGTCTGGAGAAAGGGCGGAGAAGCTCATAGCCCAAGTTGCTTGAAGTCCAGTGTTAAGTTTCCACAGTCTGTGATGATTTGGGGTGCAATGTCATCTGCTGGTGTTGGTCCATTGTGTTCTTTGAAAACCAAAGTCACTGCACCCGTTTACCAAGAAATTTTGGAGCACTTCATTCTTCCTTCTGCTGACCAGCTTTTTAAAGATGCTGATTTCATTTTCCAGCAGGATTTGGCACCTGTCCACACTGCCAAAAGCACCAAAAGTTGGTTAAATGACCATGGTGTTGGTGTGCTTGACTGACCAGCAAACTCACCAGACCTGAACCCCAGAGAGAATCTATGGGGTATTGTCAA
This sequence comes from Onychostoma macrolepis, assembly GCF_012432095.1. Classification (NCBI taxonomy): domain Eukaryota; kingdom Metazoa; phylum Chordata; class Actinopteri; order Cypriniformes; family Cyprinidae; genus Onychostoma; species Onychostoma macrolepis. The sequence continues at coordinate 243,108 of NC_081157.1, forward strand.
TAGGAAGATGAGAAACAAGAGACCAAGAAATGCAGATGAGCTGAAGGCCACTGTCAAAGAAACGTGGGCTTCCATACCACCTCAGCAGTGCCACAAACTGATCACCTCCATGCCACGCTGAATTGAGGCAGTAATTAAAGCAAAAGGAGCCCCTACCAAGTATTGAGTACATATACAGTAAATGAACATACTTTCCAGAAGTCCAACAATTCACTAAAAAAATGTTTTTTTAATTATTGGTCTTATGAAGTATTCTAATTTGTTGAGAGTGAATTGGTGGTTTTTTTAAATGTGAGCCAAAATCATCACAATTAAAAGAACCAAAGACTTAAACTACTTCAGTCTGTGTTCATTGAATTTATTTCACAATTTGAGTTGAATTACTGAAATAAATTAACTTTTCCACGACATTCTAATTTATTGAGATGCACCTGTATATTTAGGCAAGATTCATATGGCGATGCTGCTGTAGTTATTTAGCTGTAGTGGTTAATGAAGATGAGTTACATTACTGTTTATTTTTGTATTGTTTATGTAATATTGTGTCACTTATAACAGTATTATCTTTCAGTAGAACACTTTTAGCATATGTCCCGACTCAAATAATGTGTTTCTAAGAGCAAACACTCAGAATAAAGTGAGATGATCTGCTGATGATCCTGAATGTCTTGTTGAATGAGTGTTGATCGTCTGAGGCTCATCAATATTAACAGCTGCTGAAAACACTCTTTATTTCATGACAATAGCTCCTGTTCTCACCTCAGTTATTATGCTGATGTCTTCAGATCTCCTGTAAATTGCCACTTCAAGCTAATGTCATTGGTGTCAACAGACTGAAGGTATTTGTTGCTTACAAATATGTAGATTTATTTCTGTCTTTATGCTTCCCGATGCTTTCCTCGCAGTCCTTTACTACTTTTCTAGATATCTACCATTATTTTAGTGAAGAAACAGAATAATGTTAGAAATAGAAATAAAATATTGTGAATTAGCATCAGTTGCTTTATGATACACAGATATAAATTCACCACATGACAACAATGTCCTGTGTTTCTAACATCTTCAAATCCAATACTGCTCACAAATCTTATTTTACTTGGAAAATATCACATTCATGTGAAAAATGGACTAAAGCCAAACTTTGAACATTTTATAAAAGAGATTATACAATATGATACTACATTAGATAAAATTAAGAACACAAAAGCAAGAAAGACCTATGAAGCTTTTGTTACTTTAAATTGTTGTAATTTTACCCTGGCATGAATAGTTTTCACTTTACATATTCTTACGAATGTTTATTTGTTTTTGTACTTGTTGTGAGTTGTATATGCTTGTACAAACCTTTATGTAAAACATTATACAATTTAAAAAAATATTAAAAAAACTGCTCACAAATATGTTTTTAGAATAGTAAAAGCTCTTTTACTGTATAGTCGCAATGTTATATTGAGTCACATTTAATAAAAACACTGATAAAAGCAAATATACCCCCACTTCATTGGTATTTAAATAGTATATGTTTATGTTGAACTTTATTCTTGAACAGATGGCCCTGTATTTAAAAAGTGTTTCTGTTGCTCATGAAAACATTTCTGAAACGTCTGTGCATTTGACAAATATTGCATGTTATTCACTTCATCTGTGATAAGAGTATGCAAACACCACGAGAGCATCACTACCGGGAGCAGAAAGACGACACCGACGGCACTCTATCCCGATAAATATACACACATTCACGCAAACATAATCAGTGAAAATTAGCTCATTGTGACTCATTTTGGTAGCACAGTTCACAAATGATCAAAATGTTGTATAGCAGTTGTCTACTAAGTGTAGACAGACTCAAGCTGTCGTGTCCGGTGAAAACAATCAGTATAAATATAACCATCATCACACATCCCACGATGTGACTATTGCGGATTTGCACATCGCGATGTCGATGCTGAAACAGTATATCGTGCAGCCGTAATACAAAGGAGAAGCCACTTTCATGTAATTTGAGTAGAAAGAGTTTTTCATGTCTACAAAGTTTAAAAGGACATCAGGAAGTTCATACTGTTATGAGAGAGTGCATGTGCTTTGAGTGTGAAAAGACTTCTACTTCAGCAAAATGTTTCAAACAGCACCAGAGGATTCACTCAGATCAACTCAAAGATGGAGTTCCTCCCCAAAGAACAATGTCACTGTTTTATTATTGTATATCATTTTGCTTCATGATAAAATATCACTGTTTTCTCATAAGTTTCATATTATGTTCAGTTGTCTTATAATGCAGCATGTGTATGTGTAGCAGAAGTTTTGTTTTACAAACTATTCTTGGTCAGGAAGTTTAAGAAAGGACTTGAACACTTTTAAGAGAGACAGATATTTATTTTTAATTTTGTTCTTCGTTGTGTAAGGCCTCTACAGAACAGCTGCAGAATAAACACATTCCCAAACCAGGATCGAAATATTCCCCGATACAGCCAGCACAAGGTTGTAAAACTGACCGATCTCAAAACCCTCGTTGTCTGGAGCAGTTTCCTCTCAACATGACAACAGCTAATCCAATCAAGGGAAGAGAGAACTCCTTTGTCTCAATGAACTAAAGAGCCATTTATTCAACATATGGTTGAGTGCTTCCTCGTGACCGCTATGCATAAATCCATAGTAGCAGCTGAAAACAGGAAAAGGCAAATTATGTGACACTCTCCAGGACTGCAAACACACAAGATCCATACAGAGTGACACCTCGTGATCTCTTTGGGCATTTGTGTCCCCTTCCTCCTCCTCTGCACATCCCAAAACCCAGCTCCCTCTAACAAAGGAGCACATGAACTAACTTGCATAGATGATCCTTAAAAGACCATCAGTTTAATAATACTGCATTAGGGCAACTATTCACAAGTAGTGTGTTTCATGTAACTACCGAAACATGGGATGTTTTTTTCAAAAGAAAATAAACTGAATTATCAACTAAGATGTTATGATAGTGTTTGGTTCAATATATATTCAAACGAATGAATCCTTAACTTTGTAAAAGGCAAAAAGTTGATCATACTGTTTTCAAAGAAAGATTGGATTCAAAATACAACAAATCTCGCAAGTCACACTTGAAATATTGTTAAAATTGTAATTGTTATACCTCTGAAAACGTTTAATAAAATAGCAAAAAAATATCCAAAGAAATAACCTTTTTCTTGACGTAAAAATGCATCCATTTGTGAATTCTATGGGTCTAGCTTCCGGTCTCAACCGCGTCCAGCTATTTTTAGCTGTACAAAACAGTTCGTTTTGCTGCTTGATATTGAAAATTAGTGTCTTATCATATTATTTTTATGTATTATCTTAATCATGAACACACTGGTTTGTAGTGCAAATAGTTTTACCATTTACTGTACGTTGTTATTATATAAGCAAAATCTTAATAGGTCACTATAACCCTTTTTTTAAGATATTAATTTGTGGGCATTTTTTCCCTTTATTTTGATAGGATAGCATTGAGTTGACAGGAAGTGAATTGGGAGAGAGGGGCAGGATCAGGAAAGGTCCTCGAGCCGGGATTTGAACTTGGGACGTTAGTAGCGCAACGGCACTGTATGTCAGCACACTGCCCACAAGGATATCAGCGCCGACAATATAACCTTTCTTATTAAACTATATATTACTGTTTCGGTAGTGACAAATTTGGGGAGAGGTATTCCAAAACTTTATGGAAATACAAAATGAGAACTAACTGCACAATTACTAGAAATGTGTACCTTGGATATTATAAAATTTGCATACAAAAATTGTTAGGTTGAAATCGGATCTAAATTATATGCATTTTAAATACTTACAGATTCGGACTTCTCCGTGGTCTCTTCTGGCTTAGCTATAAATCAATGCCAGGGAGGCAGACTTGAGTTAGATAAATAAACATCCGTTTATTTATTACAATTAGTAAGCAGTACAAATATTCTTCAACTACTGTATACAAGTATTAAATAAATATCAAAAAGTTCTTTGCTCAAGGCAATATCAGCAATGGTTCTGGAGAAGCTCTTCAGGGGCTCATTTATAAAGCGTGCATGCGCTCAGATTTGATCGTAGAGTGTGCGTGACGCTTAAATCCACGCTAGCGCTCAAAAACTGTCTTTAACTTGAAAAGTGCTTAGCGCCTCGTCAGGGTCTGAGCAGACGTGCACACTTTTTCTTATTCGAGTACTGCAGGTTTTTGGAAATGTTAGCTGTTCTTCTAAATGAAAGAATTTGGATGATGATTTGTGATCTTTTAAGGATGATTTATACTCAACGCCGTAAGTTGTGTGTCGGTTTTCATTTATACTTCTGTGCAGTACACATGCCTGCAGTGTCCACGGGCATTTTGCTGGTGTAACCCGCAGTACCACAACAAAAGCTGAAGAAGACGCGGCTCATCTGCTCATTTGGCGGCAAATAAATATCAAATCATTAAATCATTATTTAAAACTGCAAAAAGGAGACAACAACAGAATAGGAGAAGATGGCATTCTTTCAATCTCTACAAGGACGTGTACGATGGCAGATCAACATTGTTTTCAATGTATAATGCTATGTACTATAATAAATGATAAGACACTTGTTCTTTGCTATTCATATGTACCTGGTCCTTGTCAAGTCTTAAAATTTGGAAAATAAAACTTTAGACGAACAACATCACATGACATATCACACCGTGTCATTATTTATTTAACAAAAATTAAGCAAAGATAGAAAAGTGGCATGTGTTCCTGTGGCTCAGTGGTAGAGCATTGCTATTAGTGCAAAAGGTCATGGGTTCAATTCTCAGGGAACACACATACTGATAAAAACAATGTATGGCCTGAATGCACTGTAAGTCACTTTGGATAAAAGCGTCTGCTAAATGCATAAATGTAAATGTAAAAGCCATGGGTGTCAAAGTTACACCCTATGATTCAGATGCCTGTGGAGTCGCTTTTAGCAGCAATAACTTAAAGTAATCATTTTCTGTATGACACTGTCAGTCTCACATCGTTCTGGTGGAATTTTGGCCCACTCTTCTTTGTAACATTGCTCCAGTTTATTGATGTTTGTGGGCATTTGTTTATGCACAGCTCTCAGCACATGATTTCAGTCAGGATGAGGTCTGGATTTGATTGGGGTATCGAAACAATGTGGCGCTGTGCATTATGGCCAAGCATCTCCACTCTGGTCTCCTCTGTTTAAAGGACATTGTTCTTATGGTTTGCAGTGTTGGGCGGTAGCGTCGCTAGTAGTAGTTTTCTGAATCAAATAGCTTTTCAGTGGCGGCTCTATTTTTGATCAAGTAGCGGTAGTGTCAGCAAAAGCTAACGTTACATTATCCAAAGCATTCTGAAACTCATGCTCAAATCAGAAATATAACAGCTACCGATCACTGATCCAGTCATTAAAGCTCAGAACGCCATTGGCTCCTCAAACTGTCAGTCAAACCTCATTATTGCTCCCGCCTCTCGTCAATGAAGTGCGACGCGGAGTTTGGAGCTTCTCAGCTTGTCTGTAGGCTGAAGGTAAATAAAAGAGCTGCTGATTGAATAAGTACAGTGGTTTCTTTACTCAAGAAGCACTATATAACGGGGGAAGTCGTGGCCTAATGGTTAGAGAGTCGAACTTGTAACCTAAAGGTTGCGGCAGTAATTGTAGGTGGGGGAGTGAATGTACAGTGTCCTTGAGCAAAGCACCGAACCCCCAACAATGAACAATACATTTATTAATCTTTGTTAATGTAAAGAAAATACAGTCGTTCATTGGTAGTTCACGTTAGTTCACAGTGCATTAACTAATGTTAACAAACACAACTTTTGATTTTGATAGGCTAATGCAGTGGTTCTCAACCGTGGGGTGCGTCCCCACCGGTTAAGTGCAGCAGCATTATTGCAATCATAACATTTTTCATGAATGTTTAAAATAATAAAATAAAATAAATCTTTAGAAATATTATTATTCATTTTATTATTATTATTATTATTGTTGTTAAATACTGTTTTTTTATTTTTACAGTGCAGAAACAATGGACATAATAATTTTATGGATTTTTAAAATAATAAGATTTTGGAAAAATCATTATTATTATTATTATTATTATTAAACACTGACTGTTCATTTACAGTGCTGAATCATTATTGTATTGCAATCATACAATTTTTGTTGATGTGTTGAATTGATATAATTAAACAAAATCATAAAATAAAATGTATATTTAATCATTAAATTTTTATTGATGTGTTTAATTGATATAATAAAAATAATTTGTTAACATTAGTTAATGTTTTAACTTACATGAACAAACAATGAACAATACATTTATTACACTATTTATTAATCTTTGTTAATGTTAGTTCATGTTAGTTCAACAACTGACAGTTTTGACCTAAATATGATTTTCAGTTACAATATTTAATCCTAAAATTCGACATTAGTAACTTACTTTTCGCAGCATCAGTCGCTCACAAGATCTCCGGTACTTAAACAGATTGTTTGAGGCAGAATATGTGCTGAAAGCCTGTTCCGACTCTGCTTGTTTTAGCATTTTTGCTCCCCCTACTTATCTGATGTAAATATAATCGCTTTCATAATACGTGATTGTGAGATACATAGCGCTGTTTATATTAGAACATCTTTGAACAGCGTAAGATGTTATTAAGCACTTATCCCTCAGTACATTTGCATTGTGTAAACATTTTGCATGATTATCTCATCCCTGCTGAAAAAAAAAAAAAACAATAGACCCCTGCCCAAAACACAATAGAAAATGTAATGGTTTTAATGGTTATATTGGGAATTGTATTGGTTTTAATGGAAACTATAATGGTGTCTACTGGTATGTGATGGATTCTATTGGTGGGATGTTAAATCCTATGGAAAAATGCCCAAAACACACTACAAAAAGGAATTTTGTAATGGTTTTACTGGAAAAAGATAATCGTTTATAATGGTATTCTAATGGAAACCATTGGAATTTCTGTGATGGTTTCTATTGGGCTTCTATTGTGTGTTTTTTTTAGCAGGGATGTTGAAAATAATTGTACTCAACATTTTTTCATGTAACAGTTTATTTATACAATCTTTTTGCTTTATTTGTGCACCAGCAAATAATCTATCTGTGTAACCCACACACAAGGCTTCTGAGCATAAGATGGCTCTTCAGAATCAGTCTGATCGGAGTCCATCTCAAGTGTTGAGCTGCCAATTATTTCTACTCCTCTGACATCTTTGGATCAATTTTGTTAGTTACTTTACATGGTAAAAATATACTGGAACAGATACTGATAATACGTCACATTGAGCTGATAATGAGCTATGTGAGACATTTAATATGTACGTAAATGTTAATATAAATACTCATCAAATATAGTTTGATGTTGGCAATATTATTGCTTAGGTGCTTTGTATTGCTGTTAGTTTTATGATTGTTGTCAGTTTCTGCACACAAAACTTTATTGCAGTTAATGCACTTAGAAAATCAAACTATATTTAGGCTAGATTCATATGGAGATGCTGCTGTAGTTATTTAGCTGGAGTGATTAATGAAGATGAGTTAGTGTTTATTTTTGTATTGTTTATGTCATATTGTGTTACTTATAACAGTATTATCTTTCAGTAGAACTCTTTTAGCGTATATCCCGACTCAAATAATGTGTTTCTAAGAGCAAACACTCAGAATAAAGTGAGATGATCTGCTGATGATCCTGAATGTCTTGTTGAATGAGTGTTGATCGTCTGAGGCTCATCAATATTAACAGCTGCTGAAAACACTCTTTATTTCATGACAATAGTTCCTGTTCTCACCTCAGTTATTATGCTGATGTCTTCAGATCTCCTGTAAATGGCCACTTCAAGCTAATGTCATTGGTGTCAACAGACTGAAGGTATTTGTTGCTTACAAATATGTAGATTTATTTCTGTCTTGATGCTTCCCGATGCTTTCCTCACAGTCCTTTACTACTTTTCTAGATATCTACCATTATTTTAATGAAGAAACAGAATAATGTTAGAATTAGAAATAAAAATTGTGGATTAGCTTCAGTTGCTTTATGATACACAGATATACATTTTACGTTGGTTAATTAGTATACGAGTCAAAGACAAAATGGCTTTATATAGCAAAAAGAAATAAAAACTTTTCAGGCATATTTAGAAGAAGAATCATTTGATGACATAAAAATACTCATTAATTGTCCATTTAAATCTCTATACTTTGATACTATACTTCAAAACACTAGCTTTTACCCATTTGTCAGCAAGAACAACTTTATAATCAGTTAAAGTAGCCTAATAAAATTAAGTATGGTATTCTTTTAGATACAGTATTTTATTAAGTACAGGTCAGAATAACACAACTAATATAACAACTGACTACAGAATAACTATACACACATTTGCACTTAATGGGTTTTCTATGAATATATATAACTTTGGTCAATCTCATTTGTTGCAGACACTAAACATCTGGTCTTTGACAAAACAAAAACAAACTCATTAGATTTTGGCAGATCAGCTCATCATCAGTGAAGCTCCTCCCACACTGGAACTCGTCATCAGTGAAGCTCTGCTCACACTGGAACTCATCATCAGTGAAGCTCCTCCCACACTGGAACTCATCATCAGTGAAGCTCCTCCCACACTGGAACTCATCATCAGTGAAGCTCCTCCCACACTGGAACTCATCACCAGTGAAGCTCCTCCCACTGCAGTTCAACAATAAATGCTGGAAGATTCCCATCAGTTCAGAAGTGAAGGCGAGCGTCAGAGCATCAGGAAGAGCTGAAATCTGATCAAAGACTGAGTTTATTAAAGAGGACAGAGAGAAGATGAGAGATCCAGAGCCCTGCAGAATCAAACACACTGAAGATACTGAACAACAAACAGGTTGGTGTTTATTCTTCATTCACGATGCTGAAGAACATTCATGTTAGAAAGATTCAAGCACTTCATCACATTTAGATAAACAGTTCAATTATGAAGTTTTCAACAGATATTCAGTATGTTGGATACAACATTGTGTGTTTTGTTATTTTTTTTAAGCAATAAGCAATAAACAGCTAATTGTATGAAGTAAATGGACTTCCAGACTGTCTGACAGGGTTGAAGGAATAACTTAAAGGGATAATTCACCCAAAAATGAAAATTTTGTCATCATTTACTAACCCTCAGGTTGCTCAAAACCTGTATACATTTCTTTGTTCTGCTGAACTCCAAGGATGATATTTGGAAGAATGTCAGGAACCAAACAGATATTGACCCCCATTGACTACCATAGTATTTCTTTTTCATATTATTTTTCCTACTATGGAAGTAAATGGGGACGAGATCTGTTTGGTCCGTTTAACTTAACATTAGATGATTGATAGTTCTCACTACAACAATATTTAATTTGTGCCTAAAATGTTTTGAAAACAATAACTGAAATGTCAATGTACCTCATTCATGCAATTAATTCATAAAAACACACCAGAATGATTATTATGTTTTACAGAAGCTGTCTTGTTTCTGCTATTACATCAATAATCACTTTCATATTTCGCTCTTTGTATATTAGTTTACTTAAAGACTTATTTAATGATTTTTTTAATTTTTTTTTTTTTCATTTTAGACCTGATGGAAGAGAACGAGGAGAGTGAAGAACTGAGTGAAGTGGAAGAGAAACATCATGTCAAACCTCGCTCAAAGATTAAAAAGACATTTTTAAAGAAAAGAAAAGCCAAGAAATCTATCACCTGCACTCAGTGTGGAAAGAGTTTCACAAACAAACAAAGTCTTGAGCGTCACATGAGAGTTCACATCAGAGAAAAGCCACACACATGTGATCAGTGCGGGAAGAGTTTCACATTCAAATATCTTCTTAATGATCACATGAGGATCCACACCGGAGAGAAGCCGTTCGCGTGTGATCAGTGCGGGAAGAGTTTCACATACAAACAAAGTCTTGAGTTTCACACGAGCTCACACCGGAGAGAAGCCGTTCACATGTGATCTGTGTGGAAAGAGCTTCACGCAACCAGCACATCTTAAAGTACACATGAGGATCCACACCGGAGAAAAGCCACACACGTGTGATCAGTGCGGGAAGAGTTTCACATGCAAACATAATCTTAATGATCACATTAGGATCCACACCGGAGAGAAGCCATTCAAGTGTGGTCAGTGTGGAAAGAGATTCACAAAACAAGGTACTCTTAAAGAACACACGAGGATACACTCTGGAGAAAAGCCGTTCAATTGTGGTCAGTGCGGCAAAACATTTCATTGGTCATCAGACCTGAAGAAACACCTGGCAGTTCATACGAAGGAGAAGCCACATTCCTGTTCTGAATGTGGAAAGAGTTTTCACTGCTGCGGAGTTTACATGTACATCAGAAAACTCACACTGGTGTGAGAGTACTTGTGCTTTGAGTGTGACAAGACTTTTACTACAGCGAGCTCTTTAGAACTACACCAGAGGATCCACACTGGAGAGAAACCTTACAAGTGTTCACACTGTGACAAGAGATTCAGTCGGTCAGGATCTCTGAAAGTACATGAGAAGATCCACAGCAGAGAGAAGCCGCATACGTGTGAACAGTGTGGGAAGAGTTTCACATGCAAACATAGTCTTAATATTCACATGATGATCCACACGGAGAGAAGCCATTCGTGTGCGGTCAGTGTGGAAAGAGTTTCACAAAACAAGGAACCCTTAAAGGACACATGAGGATCCACACCGGAGAAAAGCAATTCAAGTGTGGTCAGTGCGGCAAAACATTTCTTCGGTCATCAGACCTGAAGAAACACCTGACAGTTCATACGAAGGAGAAGCCACATTCCTGTTCTGAATGTGGAAAGTGTTTTTCACTGCTGCAGAGTTTACATGTACATCAGAAAACTCACACTGGTGTGAGAGAGTACTTGTGCTTTGAGTGTGACAAGACTTTTATTTCAGCAAACTGTTTAAACCTGCACCAGAGAGTTCACACTGGAGAGAAACCTCACAAGTGTTCACACTGTGACAAAACATTCAGTCAGTCAGGAAATCTGAAAGTACATGAGAAGATCCACAGCAGAGAGAAGCCGCACACATGTGATCAGTGCGGAAAGAGTTTCTCTATTAAAAGTCACCTGAAGATACACATGAAGATCCATTCAGTGGAGGAACCACACAGCGATGTTCACAAGTCTTCATCGCTGGAGTCAGAGTCAAGTCTCGAGTGATTTATTGGCTTGCTAAAATAATCTCATTAAAAATCCTCATGAACTGAACTCATCCTAATTACGAAGCTCTAGACAAAAAATATGATCTGCTATGATATGCTTTGTAAGGTTAATGTACATCCAGCCTGTTACTAATGTTTTAATCCATTACAATGTACAAAACAGTTGTTCTGTAATGCAATTCTACGATAAGAGAGCTGCCTGATCTACCATGACACATAAGGAAATATGTGACACAGATATTACAAAACCATACAAATAAAGTCTTTCTTTATGATACAAGTCTGGGGAATTCATTTAAAGTTCCAGGAGGTCCGGTCTCTTCCCAGCAGAGGACTGGACTAAAATAAATTATTTATGGGCCATTCTTCAGAATAATTGGTCCAAAGCCAGAGCTGGAAACATCTTTAAAAAAAAAAGTCTTTAAAAAAAAAAATAAAAAAAATGTATGCATGCATATTTTATAATACCCAAGGTACACATTTCTAGTAATTGTGCAGTTAATTATCATACTGTATTTTCAGAAAGTTTTGGAATATTTGTCCTCTCCCCAAATTTGTCACTACCGAAACACGGTAATAATAATTTAATTAGAAGGGTTATATTGACCTTTTAAGATTTTGCTTACATCTACATTCTAAATATATATTTTTGCTATTTTATAAACAAAAAAAATCTGAGGTAAATCAATAACAATTACATTTTTAATAATATTTCAAATGTAATTTATGAGGTTTTTTTTAATCCAGTTTTTCTTTGTAGGCAAAAAGTCGATCATACTGATTTCAAAGGTAAAGATTCATTAGTTTTAATATACATTGAACCAAAAACTATCATAACATCTTAGTTGATAATTCAGTATACTTTATTTTTGACAAAACAACCCATGTTTCGGTAGTGACTGCACATTTCCGATAGTGACAGAAATGCTTACATCACATTACAGATTCTTAACTCATGAACTCATGAACTAAAACACTACTAAAACATACTAATATAATAATAATAATAAAACATTTGCATAATTGTACTAATATTTTGTTTATTTCCCCCAATTATGAAGATTATGTGTTCCCTTTTGTCACTATCAAAACAATGATGACATGTTTCGTCATGATTTTTCCGTCGTGAAACTAAATGTTTCGGTAGTGACAGTTTTAGATACTTTTGAACCTAGCTCAAAATTGCTAATCAGCACATGGTTAGCTAGCACAGTTCTGAACAGTGGTACACATGTAAAAACTAAATGTTATGGAATAACTCCCAAAAAAGTGTGCTTAATTGCAGAAAAAAGGTGTTCGGTAGTGACGCTGCTTAAAGTTGCACACAGATTTTTTTTACTTTTGAACACATTTACCTTAAAATGATGAGACCTATCTACTCACACCTTGTGAGCTATGAGAGAGGGACACAGGAATATTTCCTGATCATAAATGTATGGGTTTAGTTCAAATCAGACTCAGACAATGGACTAAAACAAATACTGTTTCGTTAGTTCTGTTACATAAATTTTCAGAATTTACAAAAAAAATATAAAATAAATATTTTTTGAACAATTATTTTAAAAATTCTATGATAATTTTAAAAACAACAATGGAAAAAATACAAAAATGATTTCAATACCATCTTCATAAGTTGAAATTTATGGGTTAGGATTTCGGGACAGTGCCCAATAAATGATTATATATATACAGTATATATACAGGTGCATCTCAATAAATTAGAATGTCGTGGAGAAGTTCATTTATTTCAAATGAACTTTATTTAACTTTATTTATTTAATACTCAAATTGTGAAACTTGTATTAAATAAATTCAATGCACACAGAATGAAGTAGTTTAAGTCTTTGGTTCTTTTAATTGTGATTAAAAGATTTACATTTAACAAAAATCCACCAATTCAATTCACAATCTCAACAAATTAGAATATGGTGACATGCCAATCAGCTAATCACCTGCAAAGGTTTCCTGAGCCTTCAAAATGGTCTCTCGGTTTGGTTCACTAGGCTACACAATCATGGGGAAGACTGCTGATCTGACAGTTGTCCAGAAGACAATCATTGACACCCTTCACAAGGAGGGTAAGCCACAAACATTCATTGCCAAAGCAGCTGGTTGTTCACAGAGTGCTGTATCCAAGCATGTTAACAGAAAGTTGAGTGGAAGGAAAAGTGTGGAGGAAAAGATGCACAACCAACCGAGAGAACCGCAGCCTTGTGAGGATTGTCAAGCAAAATCGATTCAAGAATTTGGGTGAACTTCACAAGGAATGGACTGAGGCTGGGGTCAAGGCATCCAGAGCCACCACACACAGACGTGTCAAGGAATTTGGCTACAGTTGTCGTATTCCTTTTGTTAAGCCACTCCTGAACCACAGACAACGTCAGAGGCGTCTTACCTGGGCTAAGCAGAAGAAGAACTGGACTGTTGCCCAGTGGTCCAAAGTCCTCTTTTCAGATGAGAGCAAGTTTTGTATTTCATTTGGAAACCAAGGTCCTAGAGTCTGGAGAAAGGGCGGAGAAGCTCATAGCCCAAGTTGCTTGAAGTCCAGTGTTAAGTTTCCACAGTCTGTGATGATTTGGGGTGCAATGTCATCTGCTGGTGTTGGTCCATTGTGTTCTTTGAAAACCAAAGTCACTGCACCCGTTTACCAAGAAATTTTGGAGCACTTCATTCTTCCTTCTGCTGACCAGCTTTTTAAAGATGCTGATTTCATTTTCCAGCAGGATTTGGCACCTGTCCACACTGCCAAAAGCACCAAAAGTTGGTTAAATGACCATGGTGTTGGTGTGCTTGACTGACCAGCAAACTCACCAGACCTGAACCCCAGAGAGAATCTATGGGGTATTGTCAATAGGAAGATGAGAAACAAGAGACCAAGAAATGCAGATGAGCTGAAGGCCACTGTCAAAGAAACGTGGGCTTCCATACCACCTCAGCAGTGCCACAAACTGATCACCTCCATGCCACGCTGAATTGAGGCAGTAATTAAAGCAAAAGGAGCCCCTACCAAGTATTGAGTACATATACAGTAAATGAACATACTTTCCAGAAGTCCAACAATTCACTAAAAAAATGTTTTTTTTAATTATTGGTCTTATGAAGTATTCTAATTTGTTGAGAGTGAATTGGTGGTTTTTTTTAAATGTGAGCCAAAATCATCACAATTAAAAGAACCAAAGACTTAAACTACTTCAGTCTGTGTTCATTGAATTTATTTCACAATTTGAGTTGAATTACTGAAATAAATTAACTTTTCCACGACATTCTAATTTATTGAGATGCACCTGTATATTTAGGCAAGATTCATATGGCGATGCTGCTGTAGTTATTTAGCTGTAGTGGTTAATGAAGATGAGTTACATTACTGTTTATTTTTGTATTGTTTATGTAATATTGTGTCACTTATAACAGTATTATCTTTCAGTAGAACACTTTTAGCATATGTCCCGACTCAAATAATGTGTTTCTAAGAGCAAACACTCAGAATAAAGTGAGATGATCTGCTGATGATCCTGAATGTCTTGTTGAATGAGTGTTGATCGTCTGAGGCTCATCAATATTAACAGCTGCTGAAAACACTCTTTATTTCATGACAATAGCTCCTGTTCTCACCTCAGTTATTATGCTGATGTCTTCAGATCTCCTGTAAATTGCCACTTCAAGCTAATGTCATTGGTGTCAACAGACTGAAGGTATTTGTTGCTTACAAATATGTAGATTTATTTCTGTCTTTATGCTTCCCGATGCTTTCCTCGCAGTCCTTTACTACTTTTCTAGATATCTACCATTATTTTAGTGAAGAAACAGAATAATGTTAGAAATAGAAATAAAATATTGTGAATTAGCATCAGTTGCTTTATGATACACAGATATAAATTCACCACATGACAACAATGTCCTGTGTTTCTAACATCTTCAAATCCAATACTGCTCACAAATCTTATTTTACTTGGAAAATATCACATTCATGTGAAAAAATGGACTAAAGCCAAACTTTGAACATTTTATAAAAGAGATTATACAATATGATACTACATTAGATAAAATTAAGAACACAAAAGCAAGAAAGACCTATGAAGCTTTTTGTTACTTTAAATTGTTGTAATTTTACCCCTGGCATGAATAGTTTTCACTTTACATATTCTTACGAATGTTTATTTGTTTTTGTACTTGTTGTGAGTTGTATATGCTTGTACAAACCTTTATGTAAAACATTATACAATTTAAAAAAAAAAAAAAAAAACTGCTCACAAATATGTTTTTAGAATAGTAAAAGCTCTTTTACTGTATAGTCGCAATGTTATATTGAGTCACATTTAATAAAAAACACTGATAAAAGCAAATATACCCCCACTTCATTGGTATTTAAATAGTATATGTTTATGTTGAACTTTATTCTTGAACAGATGGCCCTGTATTTAAAAAGTGTTTCTGTTGCTCATGAAAACATTTCTGAAACGTCTGTGCATTTGACAAATATTGCATGTTATTCACTTCATCTGTGATAAGAGTATGCAAACACCACGAGAGCATCACTACCGGGAGCAGAAAGACGACACCGACGGCACTCTATCCCGATAAATATACACACATTCACGCAAACATAATCAGTGAAAATTAGCTCATTGTGACTCATTTTGGTAGCACAGTTCACAAATGATCAAAATGTTGTATAGCAGTTGTCTACTAAGTGTAGACAGACTCAAGCTGTCGTGTCCGGTGAAAACAATCAGTATAAATATAACCATCATCACACATCCCACGATGTGACTATTGCGGATTTGCACATCGCGATGTCGATGCTGAAACAGTATATCGTGCAGCCGTAATACAAAGGAGAAGCCACTTTCATGTAATTTGAGTAGAAAGAGTTTTTCATGTCTACAAAGTTTAAAAGGACATCAGGAAGTTCATACTGTTATGAGAGAGTGCATGTGCTTTGAGTGTGAAAAGACTTCTACTTCAGCAAAATGTTTCAAACAGCACCAGAGGATTCACTCAGATCAACTCAAAGATGGAGTTCCTCCCCAAAGAACAATGTCACTGTTTTATTATTGTATATCATTTTGCTTCATGATAAAATATCACTGTTTTCTCATAAGTTTCATATTATGTTCAGTTGTCTTATAATGCAGCATGTGTATGTGTAGCAGAAGTTTTGTTTTTACAAACTATTCTTGGTCAGGAAGTTTAAGAAAGGACTTGAACACTTTTAAGAGAGACAGATATTTATTTTTAATTTTGTTCTTCGTTGTGTAAGGCCTCTACAGAACAGCTGCAGAATAAACACATTCCCAAACCAGGATCGAAATATTCCCCGATACAGCCAGCACAAGGTTGTAAAACTGACCGATCTCAAAACCCTCGTTGTCTGGAGCAGTTTCCTCTCAACATGACAACAGCTAATCCAATCAAGGGAAGAGAGAACTCCTTTGTCTCAATGAACTAAAGAGCCATTTATTCAACATATGGTTGAGTGCTTCCTCGTGACCGCTATGCATAAATCCATAGTAGCAGCTGAAAACAGGAAAAGGCAAATTATGTGACACTCTCCAGGACTGCAAACACACAAGATCCATACAGAGTGACACCTCGTGATCTCTTTGGGCATTTGTGTCCCCTTCCTCCTCCTCTGCACATCCCAAAACCCAGCTCCCTCTAACAAAGGAGCACATGAACTAACTTGCATAGATGATCCTTAAAAGACCATCAGTTTAATAATACTGCATTAGGGCAACTATTCACAAGTAGTGTGTTTCATGTAACTACCGAAACATGGGATGTTTTTTTCAAAAGAAAATAAACTGAATTATCAACTAAGATGTTATGATAGTGTTTGGTTCAATATATATTCAAACGAATGAATCCTTAACTTTGTAAAAGGCAAAAAGTTGATCATACTGTTTTCAAAGAAAGATTGGATTCAAAATACAACAAATCTCGCAAGTCACACTTGAAATATTGTTAAAATTGTAATTGTTATACCTCTGAAAACGTTTAATAAAATAGCAAAAAAATATCCAAAGAAATAACCTTTTTCTTGACGTAAAAATGCATCCATTTGTGAATTCTATGGGTCTAGCTTCCGGTCTCAACCGCGTCCAGCTATTTTTAGCTGTACAAAACAGTTCGTTTTGCTGCTTGATATTGAAAATTAGTGTCTTATCATATTATTTTTATGTATTATCTTAATCATGAACACACTGGTTTGTAGTGCAAATAGTTTTACCATTTACTGTACGTTGTTATTATATAAGCAAAATCTTAATAGGTCACTATAACCCTTTTTTTAAGATATTAATTTGTGGGCATTTTTCCCTTTATTTTGATAGGATAGCATTGAGTTGACAGGAAGTGAATTGGGAGAGAGGGGCAGGATCAGGAAAGGTCCTCGAGCCGGGATTTGAACTTGGGACGTTAGTAGCGCAACGGCACTGTATGTCAGCACACTGCCCACAAGGATATCAGCGCCGACAATATAACCTTTCTTATTAAACTATATATTACTGTTTCGGTAGTGACAAATTTGGGGAGAGGTATTCCAAAACTTTATGGAAATACAAAATGAGAACTAACTGCACAATTACTAGAAATGTGTACCTTGGATATTATAAAATTTGCATACAAAAATTGTTAGGTTGAAATCGGATCTAAATTATATGCATTTTAAATACTTACAGATTCGGACTTCTCCGTGGTCTCTTCTGGCTTAGCTATAAATCAATGCCAGGGAGGCAGACTTGAGTTAGATAAATAAACATCCGTTTATTTATTACAATTAGTAAGCAGTACAAATATTCTTCAACTACTGTATACAAGTATTAAATAAATATCAAAAAGTTCTTTGCTCAAGGCAATATCAGCAATGGTTCTGGAGAAGCTCTTCAGGGGCTCATTTATAAAGCGTGCATGCGCTCAGATTTGATCGTAGAGTGTGCGTACGCTTAAATCCACGCTAGCGCTCAAAAAACTGTCTTTAACTTGGAAAAGTGCTTAGCGTCTCGTCAGGGTCTGAGCAGACGTGCACACTTTTTCTTATTCGAGTACTGCAGGTTTTTGGAAATGTTAGCTGTTCTTCTAAATGAAAGAATTTGGATGATGATTTGTGATCTTTTAAGGATGATTTATACTCAACGCCGTAAGTTGTGTGTCGGTTTTCATTTATACTTCTGTGCAGTACACATGCCTGCAGTGTCCACGGGCATTTTGCTGGTGTAACCCGCAGTACCACAACAAAAGCTGAAGAAGACGCGGCTCATCTGCTCATTTGGCGGCAAATAAATATCAAATCATTAAATCATTATTTAAAACTGCAAAAAGGAGACAACAACAGAATAGGAGAAGATGGCATTCTTTCAATCTCTACAAGGACGTGTACGATGGCAGATCAACATTGTTTTCAATGTATAATGCTATGTACTATAATAAATGATAAGACACTTGTTCTTTGCTATTCATATGTACCTGGTCCTTGTCAAGTCTTAAAATTTGGAAAATAAAACTTTAGACGAACAACATCACATGACATATCACACCGTGTCATTATTTATTTAACAAAAATTAAGCAAAGATAGAAAAGTGGCATGTGTTCCTGTGGCTCAGTGGTAGAGCATTGCTATTAGTGCAAAAGGTCATGGGTTCAATTCTCAGGAACACACATACTGATAAAAACAATGTATGGCCTGAATGCACTGTAAGTCACTTTGGATAAAAGCGTCTGCTAAATGCATAAATGTAAATGTAAAAGCCATGGGTGTCAAAGTTACACCCTATGATTCAGATGCCTGTGGAGTCGCTTTTAGCAGCAATAACTTAAAGTAATCATTTTCTGTATGACACTGTCAGTCTCACATCGTTCTGGTGGAATTTTGGCCCACTCTTCTTTGTAACATTGCTCCAGTTTATTGATGTTTGTGGGCATTTGTTTATGCACAGCTCTCAGCACATGATTTCAGTCAGGATGAGGTCTGGATTTGATTGGGGTATCGAAACAATGTGGCGCTGTGCATTATGGCCAAGCATCTCCACTCTGGTCTCCTCTGTTTAAAGGACATTGTTCTTATGGTTTGCAGTGTTGGGCGGTAGCGTCGCTAGTAGTAGTTTTCTGAATCAAATAGCTTTTCAGTGGCGAAGCTCTATTTTTGATCAAGTAGCGCGGTAGTGTCAGCAAAAGCTAACGTTACATTATCCAAAGCATTCTGAAACTCATGCTCAAATCAGAAATATAACAGCTACCGATCACTGATCCAGTCATTAAAGCTCGTAACGCCATTGGCTCCTCAAACTGTCAGTCAAACCTCATTATTGCTCCCGCCTCTCTCGTCAATGAAGTGCGACGCGGAGTTTGGAGCTTCTCAGCTTGTCTGTAGGCTGAAGGTAAATAAAAGAGCTGCTGATTGAATAAGTACAGTGGTTTCTTTACTCAAGAAGCACTATATAACGGGGGAAGTCGTGGCCTAATGGTTAGAGAGTCGAACTTGTAACCTAAAGGTTGCGGCAGTAATTGTAGGTGGGGGAGTGAATGTACAGTGTCCTTGAGCAAAGCACCGAACCCCCAACAATGAACAATACATTTATTAATCTTTGTTAATGTAAAGAAAATACAGTCGTTCATTGGTAGTTCACGTTAGTTCACAGTGCATTAACTAATGTTAACAAACACAACTTTTGATTTTGATAGGCTAATGCAGTGGTTCTCAACCGGTGGGGTGCGTCCCCACCGGTTAAGTGCAGCAGCATTATTGCAATCATAACATTTTTCATGAATGTTTAAAATAATAAAATAAAATAAATCTTTAGAAATATTATTATTCATTTTATTATTATTATTATTATTGTTGTTAAATACTGTTTTTTTATTTTTACAGTGCAGAAACAATGGACATAATAATTTTATGGATTTTTAAAATAATAAGATTTTGGAAAAATCATTATTATTATT
This sequence comes from Onychostoma macrolepis, assembly GCF_012432095.1. NCBI lineage: Eukaryota > Metazoa > Chordata > Actinopteri > Cypriniformes > Cyprinidae > Onychostoma > Onychostoma macrolepis. The sequence goes on from NC_081157.1 coordinate 263,241, forward strand.
ATTATTATTATTAAACACTGACTGTTCATTTACAGTGCTGAATCATTATTGTATTGCAATCATACAATTTTTGTTGATGTGTTGAATTGATATAATTAAACAAAATCATAAAATAAAATGTATATTTAATCATTAAATTTTTATTGATGTGTTTAATTGATATAATAAAAAATAATTTGTTAACATTAGTTAATGTTTTAACTTACATGAACAAACAATGAACAATACATTTATTACACTATTTATTAATCTTTGTTAATGTTAGTTCATGTTAGTTCAACAACTGACAGTTTTGACCTAAATATGATTTTCAGTTACAATATTTAATCCTAAAATTCGACATTAGTAACTTACTTTTCGCAGCATCAGTCGCGCGCTCACAAGATCTCCCGGTACTTAAACAGATTGTTTGAGGCAGAATATGTGCTGAAAGCCTGTTCCGACTCTGCTTGTTTTAGCATTTTTGCTCCCCCTACTTATCTGATGTAAATATAATCGCTTTCATAATACGTGATTGTGAGATACATAGCGCTGTTTATATTAGAACATCTTTGAACAGCGTAAGATGTTATTAAGCACTTATCCCTCAGTACATTTGCATTGTGTAAACATTTTGCATGATTATCTCATCCCTGCTGAAAAAAAAAAAAAACAATAGACCCCTGCCCAAAACACAATAGAAAATGTAATGGTTTTAATGGTTATATTGGGAATTGTATTGGTTTTAATGGAAACTATAATGGTGTCTACTGGTATGTGATGGATTCTATTGGTGGGATGTTAAATCCTATGGAAAAATGCCCAAAACACACTACAAAAAGGAATTTTGTAATGGTTTTACTGGAAAAAGATAATCGTTTATAATGGTATTCTAATGGAAACCATTGGAATTTCTGTGATGGTTTCTATTGGGCTTCTATTGTGTGTTTTTTTTAGCAGGGATGTTGAAAATAATTGTACTCAACATTTTTTCATGTAACAGTTTATTTATACAATCTTTTTGCTTTATTTGTGCACCAGCAAATAATCTATCTGTGTAACCACACACAAGGCTTCTGAGCATAAGATGGCTCTTCAGAATCAGTCTGATCGAGTCCATCTCAAGTGTTGAGCTGCCAATTATTTCTACTCCTCTGACATCTTTGGATCAATTTTGTTAGTTACTTTACATGGTAAAATATACTGGAACAGATACTGATAATACGTCACATTGAGCTGATAATGAGCTATGTGAGACATTTAATATGTACGTAAATGTTAATATAAATACTCATCAAATATAGTTTGATGTTGGCAATATTATTGCTTAGGTGCTTTGTATTGCTGTTAGTTTTATGATTGTTGTCAGTTTCTGCACACAAAACTTTATTGCAGTTAATGCACTTAGAAAATCAAACTATATTTAGGCTAGATTCATATGGAGATGCTGCTGTAGTTATTTAGCTGGAGTGATTAATGAAGATGAGTTAGTGTTTATTTTTGTATTGTTTATGTCATATTGTGTTACTTATAACAGTATTATCTTTCAGTAGAACTCTTTTAGCGTATATCCCGACTCAAATAATGTGTTTCTAAGAGCAAACACTCAGAATAAAGTGAGATGATCTGCTGATGATCCTGAATGTCTTGTTGAATGAGTGTTGATCGTCTGAGGCTCATCAATATCAACAGCTGCTGAAAACACTCTTTATTTCATGACAATAGTTCCTGTTCTCACCTCAGTTATTATGCTGATGTCTTCAGATCTCCTGTAAATGGCCACTTCAAGCTAATGTCATTGGTGTCAACAGACTGAAGGTATTTGTTGCTTACAAATATGTAGATTTATTTCTGTCTTGATGCTTCCCGATGCTTTCCTCACAGTCCTTTACTACTTTTCTAGATATCTACCATTATTTTAATGAAGAAACAGAATAATGTTAGAATTAGAAATAAAAAATTGTGGATTAGCTTCAGTTGCTTTATGATACACAGATATACATTTTTACGTTGGTTAATTAGTATACGAGTCAAAGACAAAAATGGCTTTATATAGCAAAAAGAAATAAAAACTTTTCAGGCATATTTAGAAGAAGAATCATTTGATGACATAAAAATACTCATTAATTGTCCATTTAAATCTCTATACTTTGATACTATACTTCAAAACACTAGCTTTTACCCATTTGTCAGCAAGAACAACTTTATAATCAGTTAAAGTAGCCTAATAAAATTAAGTATGGTATTCTTTTAGATACAGTATTTTATTAAGTACAGGTCAGAATAACACAACTAATATAACAACTGACTACAGAATAACTATACACACATTTGCACTTAATGGGTTTTCTATGAATATATATAACTTTGGTCAATCTCATTTGTTGCAGACACTAAACATCTGGTCTTTGACAAAACAAAAACAAACTCATTAGATTTTGGCAGATCAGCTCATCATCAGTGAAGCTCCTCCCACACTGGAACTCGTCATCAGTGAAGCTCTGCTCACACTGGAACTCATCATCAGTGAAGCTCCTCCCACACTGGAACTCATCATCAGTGAAGCTCCTCCCACACTGGAACTCATCATCAGTGAAGCTCCTCCCACACTGGAACTCATCACCAGTGAAGCTCCTCCCACTGCAGTTCAACAATAAATGCTGGAAGATTCCCATCAGTTCAGAAGTGAAGGCGAGCGTCAGAGCATCAGGAAGAGCTGAAATCTGATCAAAGACTGAGTTTATTAAAGAGGACAGAGAGAAGATGAGAGATCCAGAGCCCTGCAGAATCAAACACACTGAAGATACTGAACAACAAACAGGTTGGTGTTTATTCTTCATTCACGATGCTGAAGAACATTCATGTTAGAAAGATTCAAGCACTTCATCACATTTAGATAAACAGTTCAATTATGAAATGGATAGAATTTTCAACAGATATTCAGTATGTTGGATACAACATTGTGTGGTTTGTTATATTTTTTAAGCAATAAGCAATAAACAGCAAATTGTATGAAGTAAATGGACTTCCAGACTGTCTGACAGGGTTGAAGGAATAACTTAAAGGGATAATTCACCCAAAAATGAAAATTCTGTCATGAATTACTCACCCTCAGGTTGCTCCAAACCTGTATACATTTCTTTGTTCTGCTGAACTCAAAGGAAGATATTTGCAAGAATGTCAGGAACCAAACAGATATTAGCCGCTTTTCCACTATCGGGCCGAATGGTTCTAAGAACGGTCAGGTACGGTTCCAGTTGTTTTTCCACGTGAGCCTGGTACGGCGCGGCACGATTACAAACCGTTCTCGGCCCGGAATTCTCGGCAGGGTTAGAGAACCGTGCTGAACAGTGCTGGTGGAGTGCGTGTGCATGCCGTCACCACTCAGGATCTGTCACTTGTCTATTGCCTGGCTGCTAGTTTCTCCGTAGCTTGCTAAGCGCGCTATTTTGAGCAATGTAAACTCAAATTAGTAATAAAATCTAAAGAAATTTCTGATCATCCTCCATAACGCGGTGGTTATTTACACCTCATATCATATGTAAACAATTGTGTTACGATGGCAACGACTGACGCATTTGAATTGCATTCCAAAGAGATCCGTTATCAGCCCCGCAGTGGAAAACTAAACCGTATCCGTGCTGACTGGCCCAGATCAAAAGCAAAGAGCAAAGCAAAGAGAACCGTTCGGCCCGATAGTGGAAAAGCGGCTATTGACCCCCATTGACTACCATAGTATTTCTTTTTCATACTATTTTTCCTACTATGGAAGTAAATGGGGGCGAGATCTGTTTGGTCCCTTTAAAGGTGCTGTATGTAGGATTGACACGCTGTGTTTTTCGCCAACTGGCAACCCGCGGTGCTGAAATACAATTGGGTAAACTGGTAGTGGGCGGGTTTCACAAACCATAACAAACACAGACATTCCGGGCCGGAACACACATTTTCAAAGGAGAATAACTGACTGTAGCATTGTTGTTCAGATAAACAAGTATGTTAACTTATCTGCAAACATATTATGGTATTTTTATGCTTTAGTAGAGTCAAAATCCTACATACAGCACCTTTAACTTAACATTAGATGATTGATAGTACTCACTACAACAAAAGTTAATTTGTGCCTAAAATGTTTTGAAAACAATAACTGAAATGTCAATGTACCTCATTCATGCAATTAATTCATAAAAACACACCAGAATGATTATTATGTTTTACAGAAGCTGTCTTGTTTCTGCTATTACATCAATAATCACTTTCATATTTCGCTCTTTGAATATTGGAATATTGATTTATTTTATTTCAGAGCTGATGGAAGAGAGCGAGGAGAGTGAAGAACTGAGTGAAGTGGAGGAGGAGCATCGTGTCAAACCTGGAGAAAAACCTTTGAGTCACTCAAAGACTAAAAAGACATTTTTAAGGAAAAGAAATGCCAAGAAATCTACCACCTGCACTCAGTGTGGAAAGAGTTTCACAAACAAACAAAGTCTCGAGTGTCACATGAGAGTTCACACTGGAGAGAAGCCGTTCACATGTGATCTGTGTGGAAAGAGCTTCACGCAATCAGCACATCTTAAAGTACACATGAGAGTTCACACCGGAGAGAAGCCACACATGTGTGAACAGTGTGGGAAGAGTTTCACAGACAAACATAATCTTAATGTTCACATGATGATCCACACCGGAGAGAAGCCGTTCATGTGCAGTCAGTGTGGAAAGAGTTTCACATACAAACAAAGTCTTGAGCGTCACACGAGAGTTCACACCGGAGAGAAGCCGTTCAAGTGTGATCAATGTGAAAAGAGATTCTCACACAAAGTTAGTCTTGAGGGTCACATGAGAGTTCACACTGGAGAAAAGCCACACACATGTGATCAGTGCGGAAAGAGTTTCACAAACAAACATAATCTTAATGTTCACATGATGATCCACACCGGAGAGAAGCCGTTCATGTGCACTCAGTGTGGAAAGAGTTTCACATACAAACAAAGTCTTGAGCGTCACATGAGGATCCACACCGGAGAAAAGCCGTTCGCATGTGATCAGTGCGGCAAAACATTTATTCGTTCATCAGACCTGAAGAAACACCTGACAGTTCATACGAAGGAGAAGCCACATTCCTGTTCTGAATGTGGAAAGAGTTTTTCACTGCTGCAGAGTTTACATGTACATCAGAAAACTCACACTGGTGTGAGAGAGTACTTGTGCTTTGAGTGTGACAAGACTTTTACTACAGCGAGCTCTTTAAACCTGCACCAGAAGATCCACACTGGAGAGAAACCTTACAAGTGTTCACACTGTGACGAAACATTCACTCAGTCAGGAAATCTGAAAGTACATGAGAAGATCCACAGCAGAGAGAAGCCACACACATGTGATCAGTGCAGGAAGAGTTTCTCTATTAAAAGTCACCTGAAGATACACATGAAGATCCATGCAGTGGAGAAACCACACAGCGATGTTCACAAGTCTTCATCGCTGGAGTCAGAGTGAAGTCTCGAGTGATTTAATGGCTTGCTAAAAAAAAAATCAAATTAAAAATCCTCATGAACTGAACTCATCCTAATTACGAAGCTCTAGACAAAATATATGATCTTCTATGATATGCTTTGTAAGGTTAATGTACATCCAGCCAGTTACTAATGTTTTAATCCACTACAATGTACTACAATAAGAGATCTGCCTGATCTACCATGACACATAAGGAAATATGTGACAGATATTACAAAACCATTCAATTAAAGCTTTTCTTTATGACACAAGTCTGGGGAATTCAATTAAGGACACGTGGTAGTGCAGTGGTTCTCAGACTTTTTAGGTCGCGCCCCCCTTTAAACCTATAAAAAAAATCTGGCTCACAGAGGCCTTTCCTCCTTAACACCGTGTCTACACTGGATGCGAGCGACAAAATAAGTTACAGTAGAACCCATTATAATAATGATAAATATAATAGTGATGCTGTCTACACACTGGATATCACGACATGACAAATCCCTGACATTAAACTGATGCCTTGTTCTATTTATGACGTTCTGACACAAAGTTAAAATGATTGGCAATGGTTGCTTTGTCGTGTTCAGTGTAGAGCTGTTGCGGCGGGATCAGCTAAACATTGGATTCTCAAAAGTATGCGAAGTTCATGGTGTAGACTCTTTAAAAGACGTCCAGGAGTTTTGTTTGAGGCACTTAGTGGAGTCGAAAAGAGATATTTTAACCTGTTTGCCAACAGGATTTGGAAGGATTCCCTGCAGATCCAATTTTACTAGTTGTGTTGCCCCTCATATCTATTATGGAAGATCAAGTGAAGTACCTAACTGATGTAGGGTTTGATATGTAAATAATTTAATTTAGCTCAAAGGGAATCATTTATGATTTTATAGGGAATTTGAACAGAATCACTGTTTTGCGGCTGATCACTGAGTCGGCAGCGATTCACTGAACAAGCCGTATAACATTAATTCTGCACTGGATATTAAAATCCAAAATATAGTGAAAACACTATTAATAAGCACAGTAACAAGATCGGCAGATTAAGCCATTAACTTGTAAGCACAAAACACAAGATACTTCTCTTTTCAATATAAATAAGACTTTATTTACATAAACCTAAGACATAAACTAATCTAACACATGAACGCACGCATTCACATTTTGCAGAAAGAGAGAAAGGATGAGTTTAGAGAATGAGAATGTGAAATCCCAAGTTTATAGCAATATGTGCTATCGCATAGACCTGAACAACCATCAATCACTTAATTAACCCTCGCATTGAGTTTCTCAATGAGGCTAAAATTTATATTAAATGCACCAGTTCAGTTAGACCTGGAGGTACTTGCTTGCGTTGTCTTTGTGTTACAGGTATTCCCTTTTGTCGTTGTCGTTGGAAGTTCAGTAGTCATTGAAGGGATGTCTTGGGCATTGGTTGAAGATGCGGAGTTGGTCTGGCGGTCACAGGCTCGAGTTGAACTCGGAGACAAGGCGTGGCGGCAAAACTTAAACTGAGAACACGAAACTCGCAACGGAAAATACACTAAAATGAAAGAAAGTGTAACGAGACTAGGTGGTTTTTCTTCTCATCGTGGTGTTAAGTAGCAACTGGCCTATAGGTCAGAGCACGCTCAAAGAGCGCTAAAAAGCAGCGTCAAAACGCGGTGGCAAAAGGAAGAGAGAAGGGAGAAGGGAAGATTTGATGGTGTCCTGAGTTTTTAAACTCGGCTTTTGGGACACATCCCATCTGGTGTCTTGACCAATTAGATAGGCTATTATCTTAGCTAGGGTTGTTCCTTCCGTCATAAATCAGCATGTTATCAGTCACATGGTCCGAATTTTACACATTCTTGCAAAGTATACTTTTGGATGTGATTTCTATAACCAGAATATGATACATTTGACAAAGAATCAGTTGGAAGAAACGTTTCAAGCTAGAATTGTCAAACTCATACATACCAAACACGAATAAACCTTAAAGTCATTCAATAGTTATTAAAAAGACATACATAATATGTGCTTAAAACATGATAGTCTAATGTGTGGATTACATACATAATATAGTGTTATGCCTAGAAATGTCCTTTTAGGATGATTTTATGTGCATATGAAAAAGAAAGTCTCTGTGTAGTTCTATGTAGGACATAGGGACATGTTTGGTGAAGACCAGAGAGAGGTTAAAAGGTCTCCTAAAGAATTTCAGTCTGGTTCTTTGTCTTGTATGTGTGGGGGGAAAGTCAGTCTAAAGAAGCTCGTGATTTCTCTTGTGGAACACATGTGATGGCCATCTCTTTGACCATTAATCTTGATTATTTGTCCCAAATTTGACAATCTCCTTCCGGCATTGTACTTATCAATAAGTATTCTTTTGTCTTAATGTTGCGAGCTGTTCCGTGAAAGAGGCTTGTTGGTTAGGCTGTCTTCAGACGGTTGGAGTTAGGAATCTGATTTATGATGTTGTCCTGTTTTCTTGGGGCCTCTTTGGAATTTCGGCTCCTCATGTTTCGATGTTCTGATTGAATCTTAAATTTGTCTGACTCGTTCTGATCCTACACTGAGAAGGGGAGATCAGCCGCGTATGTGGGCAAACATACGCGTCTTGTGTTCGGTTCTCCAGAATTGCTTGTAGGTGTTAAAAAGTGGAGATATGATCCAAACAGATGTTTACTGGGAGCGTCTCATTGGTATGGCTGTTGATGAAGTGCATACCGTTGTTCAATGGTAAGTAATGATGTCCTTGATTCAGATCCTGCCTGGCTGTAGTGGAAATATGTGTGTATATTTAAACAAAACCTTTCTTTCTTTCCACAGACTGCATGTACTGTCATTTATTGCAAATCTATATCAGACTGTTCAGTGCTGTTCTGTGATGTGTTCCTTGCCACACTTGGACAAAGATCAGTTCACCCACCTGGCGCTAGCAATGTGTCATCTAACGTGGTTGACATGTTTCATTCAATGACATCTGACAGTGTGAAAAAACACATAATTCACTCTCAGAGACCCTCAGTCTGTCCTCAGAGTGGTGTTAGCAACGTCACATTTTAAAAATGTACAACACGTAGTTCAGTATGGGCCACCAAAAGACATCGAATCATACATGCAAGCATTTGGGAGAGCAGGGAGAGATGGCTCTATGTCCCATTCTCTCATTCTTTACCATGGAAAGCAGCTAATCGGCATTTCAGAGAAAATGCTTGAGTGGATATATATGTAAGGAATAATTGACGACGGGCCGTTGGATTATTAGAAAAATAATGCACACCCGAGGTGGTGATGTGGTTACGACGCGAAGCGAAGCATTATTTTTCTAAAAATCCAACGGACCGAAGTCAATTATTCCGCTTATACTACGGTTGCCACACCTCAAGACATCGATCAAATTATATATTTCAAGGTATTTGTCCAGTATTTCTACTTAAATTGCTATTGTGTGTAGGATTATTTCTTCCGCATCTCATCCAACGCCTCCGTTGCTAATTCCAAAACATCATTTTAAACCTAGTAACGGAGGCTTGAGCCGTTGATAGCAGATTAATGCAGTTAATACAGTTAATAACTAAGTTATGAGAGAGACTTTGACTTTTAAATTTCTTTTATTAACTCCTAAATAGTATTTAGGAACGATTTATATCAAACAATCACAATCCCTTTTTTTTTCTTTTTCCCCTCTCTCTTTTAAGTTTTATTTAGCAATAATGTAACCACCTAAATCACAGAAGGAAAAGACCATTACAGGCAATTTACCATAGGAATTATATAGTTTTCAAAGCTTTTTGAAAGTTATAGTGCCACCTATGGTCCAATCTCCATGACATTGTGCATGCTTCTTTAGAATGTTATGTCTCATATGCTCACCAATTTTTGTGAAGTTCTGAGTTTTCGTTTAGAATTTATAGGCTTTTGAGTGTTTTGCCACGCCCATTTTCTAAATGACCCTGTTATGGCTACCCAAATGGTAAAATTAAACTTTTTTTTTAGATAATTATTGATCTAGAGAGTCCAGAGAATTGTACTGCACTGGTTTGGTTGCGATTGGCCGAGAAATCTAGGACTAGTTTGCGCAAGTAGGTTTTTGATTGACAGCAGTAGTTCTTGAGGCAAAGTTGTTCAGTATGAGGATATCTATGAAATGATATGCATCACGTGATTACAGAGCCGTAAAACTTATAATAATAAAAAAAAACTAATAATAAAAATCAGTACAATTACAATAGGGTTTCAGCTTTTCGAGCTTGAACCCCTAATTATGTATCTGAATTGTTTTTCTTTGCAGAAGGCAAGGCTGCTGTGTCTGTGGAAGATGTTTGCTACTGGTCTGTCTTCACTTCCCCCATCTGGCTTGGAACCACTGCCACAAATAAAGTTCCTGCATGACCCAATGGCAAATACATGTACAAACTCCTTGAAATTACCACTCCTGGACTCATACACTTTGTTTAAGTCACAAATGGACTTTGGAATTCAAAATAGTCCAGGATTTGGCTGTTTTTAAGCTAAATGATGCATGACCCCTAGAGTTAAGACTCTAAAAACATTGTTGTTGTTAAAGGTTCACTTTAAAGTGCAGTTGCCAAAATTGTTTTTATAATGTAACAGTATGTGAGCATGTTTTTTTTCTCATCGTTAACATTTTGAAAATGTTTTAGATTCGTGACTCTCAAACTGGGATCCCTTTGTGAATCACTGTTTTAGATAAAGAAACAAGTAGTTCAAGAAGTTTTGTTTTCTATACTACAAAAATTTAATAAATACTTATTACTATTTTTGATTAATTTACTTCACACTTAAAAACAATTAAGCTGTGGGTGACAGATTCATAAACATTGTGTTCAGACAGACAGCAGTATTCCACCACTACAAAAACCCCTCCTTTTTTGATCATTTCATAGCTGAGCCATTTCTTTAGAGTTCATTGGGCACTCCTCCTGGACATGCTGCTGTTCTGGAAGGGGGCGAATCCTGTGACTGCTCCACAGTCTCACACACTCATCCAAGTCCTTCTGAATAACATCACCAAAGCAATATCTCAATAGGCACTGATGCTCATGACTCCCGTTGAAGTATCCGGCTTCTCTAAGGTCTGCAAATAACTCCATCCAGAACTGAGACCTATAGAAATTGATACAAATTGTAGTTATACCTTTAAGCATATACACATATGTTTGAATAATAAAATAAATGGTTAGTCGTAATGAAATTTATGGTCTGCATCTTTTGGTCATTTGATTTTCTTTTCAGGAACAACTACTTTTCCTGGCGGGCTGTATTTGTTTTACATTTTGTACTGTATTGATCTTTATTGTGCTCGTTTTTTGTTTTTCATTACTCTTTCCTGAGAAGAAAATCGAATGACCAAAAGATGCAATGACCCTTTATGAAGACCACTCACCTTCCCTTTCTAAATATAGACCACCAGGACTCAATACGCTGGTTATTTATAGATGAGCCGTACATGTGGCTGATGGGGATGACACCGAGGTTTCGCACACATGACATGAAATAGTTGTAACGGAGCCGACGAGACGTGAGACGTGCGGATCCATATGCAAGCTTTTATTTACAAGAGACGTGGTCATAACAGGCCCACGCTTGTCCACGCAGGGTCAAACGGTGGCAAACAGGTATAACATGGGCGAGACAAAGAGTAAACAGAGACAAGCGTGGGTCGACGATCAGCGAACAGTATCCAAAGGGGCGAGACAGGAGAGGTAATCCAAAACGTTAGCAATAGTCCAGGCAGGGTAAAACAATCCGAACAAAGGCAAGGCTAGGCGAGACAAGGCAAGGCTAGGAAAACTAACGGGGCTCTGTAGGGCAGCGATAATGCATACAACGGAGCAGACAGGACAGGAGCCCACCAGGGCGAAGCAGAAGACCACCACAGCGGAGCAGACAGGGCAGACGACCCCCAAGGCAGAGCAGAAACCCACCAGGGCGGAGCAGACAGGGCAGAAGACCTCCATGGCGGAGCAGACAGAGCAGGAGCCCACCAGTGCGGAGCAGACAAGGCATGAGACCTCCACGACAGATCAGGAATCCACAGCAGAGACTGGGACCTAGGGAACATTGAGACACAAGAAACAGGAAGAACATGCACGGACCCAAGGATTGAGGTAGGGAACATGGGAAGCATATCAATGTTTTTCCTGGGAGCAACTGAGTAGGCAGACAGTCCATAAATAAATGCATTGGTAGAAATGGGATAGACAGACTGTTCATTACTGATTTCTTTGGCGATGACAGGGTTAACAGGACAGATGTGGGGTGTATTTATGGTTTTTGGGCTCAAAACAGGCAGTTCAATATAGGATTTATGGATGGAAACTGGGGAGACAGACTGTTCACTAGAGGTAGATTTCTTGACAGAGACAGACAAAACAGTTCAAAATCAGCCACCATGGCTGGTTTGGGACAGGAAGGGAGTTCACAGACGGCCTCCTTGGCCATGATAGGACAGGGCAAAAGTTCAGTGACAGCCCTTCTAGTTGTGACAGGACAGGCAGAGAATTCACAGACGGCCTCCAGAGCCGTGACAGGGCAGGGAGAGAGTTCACTGACGGCCTCTATAGCCGTGACAGGACAGAACAAGAGTTCATTGACGGCCTCCTTAGCTGTGACAGGACAGGGCGAGAGTTCACAGATGGATACCACTGACACCCCTGGAGGTTCTGTGGCGGTTGCCGCCACTTCTGGAGGTTCTACAGTGGTAAACTCAGGACACAGGGAGAGTTCAGTAACGGTCTCTTCGACCGCAACACAACAGGTTGAGAGTACATTACTGGGCGCCACCACCATACAAGGAGCTGAAGTGAGCACCGCTGCCTCGGGAGGCTCTGCAGCATGCACCGCCACCTCTGGAGAAACTGCAGCGGGCACCATCACTTCGGGGAACACAGCAGTGAGCGCCACTACCTCAGGAGGTTCTGCAGCGTCAGCCACCACCTCTAGAGACATCATAGTGGACGCCGCCACCTCTGGGAGTTCTGTGGTGGTGTATGCAGCCCAAATACACCAAAATGCGATCCCCATCATGGGAAGCACTTCAGACAGGGGAATCAGTTCAGGAACAGGAGGGCTAGAGTGAGTGGGTTTGGGGATACCAGCTGCGCGTGCAGACACCAGCGGTACATCCCTCAAACTTGACATCAAACCGGTATAATGGAAGACTGAACTTGATGATCTGGGTGTGTCAGCCCGGACGTGACGTGACTCTGGAAGGTCAGCGGAGACGTGACGTGACTCTGGACGAACAGCCGTGACGTGCTGTGACTCTGGGAGATCAGCGTAGACGTGCGGTGACTCTGGGAGATCAGCGTAGACGTGCGGTGACTCTTGACATGACTCTGGATCAGTAGCCATGACGGGACGAAATCTTGATAAGCCGGTCTTGGCATGGTGAGGCTCGGGCATAGCAGGCTTGTCGTGAGGAGGCTCTGGAAAATCAACCGAGACATGGTGGGACTCTAGAACGGCGGCCATTTTCCTAAGAAACTCTTGAGTGGTAGCTATCTTGCACTGAAGTTCTTGTATAGCTGCCATGTTTTGAAGGAGCTCTTGGATGGCTGGCACGACGTGAGCAGGTTCTGGAGTAGCTTGTGTGACTTGACTTGACTCACTAAGATCAACCGTGACTTGACTTAACTCAGAAATAGCCACGGTGACTTGACTTGGTTCATTAACAGCAGCAATGACATGACGGGGTGTTGTTGTGGCCGCCATTTTGTGAACGGGCGTCGCTGCCATTTCGCAGTGGTGTCGCATTCCTCATCCGTGACACCCACAGTGAATGGAGAGCCAACACACAACAAAGCATAGTCCAAAAACTGGGCGAGTGATGAACGTGGACCCTTGTGTCTAAGCTCAGTTTGTAAAGACTTATTTATTCCATTGCAGAAAATCTCTATCAAAACACAGTCCGGCAAATCCGAATAAACAGAAATGTTCAAATACTCCTGAACATAATCCTCGAGTGATCGTGTGCCTTGTTCGAGGGCTAACAACAGTTTTGTAGTGTCCATACCTGGCCAGTGTCCACCTGAAAAGCTGCTGGATCCTTGTTTGGCCGAGTATTCTGTAACAGAGCCGACGAGACGTGAGACGTGCAGATCCATATGCAAGCTTTTATTTACAAGAGACGTGGTCATAACAGGCCCACGCTTGTCCACGCAGGGTCAAACGGTGGCAAACAGGTATAACATGGGCGAGACAAAGAGTAAACAGAGACAAGCGCGGGTCGACGATCAGCGAACAGTATCCAAAGGGGCGAGACAGGAGAGGTAATCCAAAACGTTAGCAATAGTCCAGGCAGGGGAAAACAATCTGAACAAAGGCGAGACAAGACAAGGCAAGGCAAGGCAAGGCAAGGCAAGGCAAGGCAAGGCAAGGCAAGGCAAGGCTAGGAAAACTAACAGGGCTCTGTAGGGCAGCGATAATGCATACAATACTCGGCGACGAGGGAGAGAAAGTCCATGGCTTAAGTAGAGAGTGTGATTGTTTACAGCTGTGTGCATGTGATCAGGTGAGCGTGTGATGGGTGAGATGGCTGATGGGAAACGTAGTCCATTGAGATGTGTGGTGTGAAAGTCAATGTGGTGAGTGAGTGACCTCTGGTGGTGAATGAATGGAAGTTCACAGACCAGATTCGTGACAATAGTGAGCAATCACTGTTGGCGTTATTATTTGTTGGTCCACATTCAAGCCACAGTACTTTACGTGAAAATCCATCTATGCATCCCGATATGGCCAAACCGAATGGCTTAAGTTTATCATAACCATCTGCGTGCCACATATAGTTAGGTCCCATTGAATGGTAGGTTCTTCTTGTAAACCTTCTGCATGTTCTGCTCTCACACCCTCGAGGATTAAGCTCCCGGAGCAAATTCATCACATCATCTCTCTTCACTCGAAAATTGTACTTTTGTTTAAGTACCTGCCACATTGTGCGGTAACCAAATAGTTGTCCAGGTCCACGAAGTTCCAATCTGATGGTGTTACTCACGGAGTTTGGAGAGGAATAATCCTTTCTGCGGTACAACCCGGCTTTGTTCAGTTTACTTTTAAGAGTCCTCAAGCTGATATTTACACCATGTAGACTTGACATCATGTCCACGATCACAGCGTACGAGTGGCCCTCGTTAAAATATTGAACACATTGATGCAGTATGTCTGATGTTTCCGTCTGGTCCGCGTCCTTTAGAAACTCCAAACACCGACCACACGTAAAGCAAAACCACGTTAAGCTGCTCATGTGTTTGCCACAAAACGGGCAAAACATCCCCCGGCCGCAGTCCATGTTCGGTCACCATAATTTATGGTTATTTACACTTATTTACCGCGCTCACCACCAACAACAACACCTTTCACCACGTCACTTCCGGTGTGTGGTACATTCCCTTTCCGTGAAGAATCTGTCATTGTAAATTTGTTTCGGGACTGGTAAAAGTGTTTTGCGTCTTGTTAATTTGTTTTCTAAAATGTAAATTTGTTTCGTCCTTGGTAAAAGTGTTTTTCCCATGTAATTGTGTTTTTATGATAGGTAAAAATGTTTTCCAAAATGTAAATTTGTCTTGAGCTTCGTAAAAGTGTTTCACACTTTGTAATGTTGTTTTGCACTTCCCGGCCACCGTAGTGTTATGTAAAAATAAATGTACCAACCCAATTTTGCTATCAATTCTGACACAGTTATCGCCTTTTGAAACCTTTAGACAAAAATCAGGGAAATACATTTCTTTGTACTGTCTCACAGCTCCTTTAAAAAACGGCAAAATAAGCCCATCACAATGCTCTTTTCGGACATTACTTTTAGAAATGTCAGTCTTTGAACCACCACTAGATATTTCAGATATCCTGCGTACAATTTGTGCAACATGGCCGTCGGACTAAGTGAACAAGGCCATGCACATTATATAGACCACATATTCCTTGCCATAGAGCTGCACAAAGAGCTCCACAAAAGCTCAGTAAGAATAGAAATTGCAACTGAGAGAAGCATAAAATTATTGTAAACAGGAGTGCTTACAACATCATGAAGAACTACAGATCCTGCGTAGAGTAAAAACGGTCTTAGTTCAGTTGCCTTCCAGCGATTTTTCTCTTCAATTGACCATGGTTTACGAGCAAATTCAGATGGGACATAATTCTTAAGGGAGAGTAGGTTCTGAGATAATTTGAGTACTTTATGTGATGGCAAGCGAGTCTTGAGAGGACCACTGGTCCATAGATCTAATAACCTACGCATCACACCGAGACAGTCTAAATGCACATAATCATGAGGGAACCATGATATCATGTTTATATCAAATTCAGTAAGTGGAGATCTAGTTATGTGGTGTTCTTCATCACACATTTCGTTCTTAGAGCTGCACTGGTCTCAGGGAAAGTCATGCGCTTTTGTATGTAGACACCAGACTGTACACATTTATCACATGACGAATAACCATTATGAGACTTAATACCCTTAACATATGCATGAGCAGGTGCATCACAAACAACAGAACTGAGAAATAGTTCCTTTCCTCTGAAAATAAAGCCTGACTGCAGGCTCTTAACTTCTTCAACTAAGCTTTTTAAATACTCAGACAATATTTTTGGTTTGGAAAAGCATCTTTTGTAAGGTTTGGGTGTATACTACACAAGACTGACAGAAGAGCTGTTAATGCAACCATTGTGATTCTGAAGTCAACGGCCCAATCAGTTAAAGAATTTTTAAAAGCTTCATCAGGACTTTCCTCAGCATGGTCACCACTATTCTCAGAATCACTTTCAGAGCCTTCTGACACCACGGCATCATAATCATTATAATTAACCGAGCATCACATCATAATCATCTAGTTAATCAAAGTCCTTCTCTTTAGGGGCCTCATTTTTACTAGTAGGGTCCTGTGGATAATGTGTCATCACTAGAATGAGTTTGCAAAGACTTAAATCTGAGCAACACTTGCCCTTTTTTGAATGTTAGAATTCACAGAGTAAAACTCGTAATTTTCAGCCATGACTTACATATACTGGCCTCTTCTGTGTTGAGCTTGTCTTGATCTCGTTCAATGATCTTGTCATAGACAGTAAAAAAAAAAAAATAAAAAAAAAATAAGTGTATTAAAAGTGTTTATCTTCACTAGAATCAATATAAAACATTTATAATAACAGTTCAGAAAACCCCCGAAATAAATAGCATTATACCTCTTGAGCATAAGCCCAAAAATTCTATTCAAAAACATATAGACATTACTAGACAATCACAGACCATTTTTGGTTTACTTGAGAGTCAGATAAAAGCCATTAACAGCAAACCATTTCAGCAGTTTGTGAAGCAATTAGTAAAGTCTGAAAAGCTCAAGTATGTTGAAAATGTATCAGCAGTTTACAGCTTGTAATGGACTATTAGCAACTCTAACGATAACATGCCTATTCACACGTTCATAGTGAAATAACAGTCTGTCATTGCCATCTTTTGTCTCTGTGATGTGCTGCAAAATGACCTCACTGACCCTCATTAAACAATCATAACATTTGACCGAAAATATTGTTACATTACCATTAAATCAGAATGTGTAACAGTTTATAATCAATTAAGAATATCAAAATCTGCCTCCAGAAGTTCAGTTTCACATGCGCACATTACAGCTTAATCAGTGCATATAAGATATGATTGATTGGCTATCACCACGCACCAGCCGTGCCATGAATCCAAAAGCGTTGTGAAAAACTGAACTTCCTGGTGGTTTCAGCTTTATCGGACGTTCGTCCAATCAGTAGCCACCTACAACGGAAATACATCACAGTATTGTTATGCAAGTCGCTCACGCTATTGTCAAAACAAAAATAATAATAAAAAAACTATAGGCCTAGTAAAATCACTAAAGTAGCATTAAATGTTGTTTTTAAAAGTTTTAAAAACTAAATGTGGACAAATGCAAATAAATAGTTGTTTGTCGCCTTTTTAAAACTGGCTATAACCAACTTAAAAAGGCAACAAACAACTATTGTTTATTTGCATGTGTATATTAAGTTCATTTTTAAAACGACTTTTAAAGCTACGTTATTGTTTTTACTTTAGTGTTAATAAGCACTTAGGCTTACAGGAATTTCTTAGCAAGCAAGTTGCGCTCGCAGCCGCGCGTGCTGTTAACATCCAAAAGTACGGAGCGCCTACAACATAACATACTCGAAAATAAGTGCATCATCTTACCCATTTTTTTGCAGCACAAACACATGCGTGAGAGCGAGCTGCCCGGATAACACTCACCGATGCCGAGTCTGAGCCGCAGGTGCTGAAGGGCAGCCGAGCTCGGGACGATTACTACATGCTATCTGGGTAACATATAAGTTATCATTACTTTATTGCAGTTAATGTACTTAGAAAATCAAACTATATTTAGGTTAGATTCATATGGAGATGCTGCTGTAGTTATTTAGCTGGAGTGATTAATGAAGATGAGTTAGTGTTTATTTTTGTATTGTTTATGTCATATTGTGTTACTTATAACAGTATTATCTTTCAGTAGAACTCTTTTAGCATATATCCCGACTCAAATAATGTGTTTCTAAGAGCAAACACTCAGAATAAAGTGAGATGATCTGCTGATGATCCTGAATGTCTTGTTGAATGAGTGTTGATCGTCTGAGGCTCATCAATATTAACAGCTGCTGAAAACACTCTTTATTTCATGACAATAGCTCCTGTTCTCACCTCAGTTATTATGCTGATGTCTTCAGATCTCCTGTAAATTGCCACTTCAAGCTAATGTCATTGGTGTCAACAGACTGAAGGTTTTTGTTGCTTACAAATATGTAGATTTATTTCTGTCTTGATGCTTCCCAATGCTTTCCTCACAGTTCTTTACTACTTTTCTAGATATCTACCATTATTTTAGTGAAGAAACGGAATAATGTTAGAATTAGAAATAAAAAATTGTGAATTAGCATCAGTTGCTTTATGATACACAGATATAAATGTGTACGTTGGTTAATTAGTATACGAGTCAAAGACAAAAATGGGTTTATATAGCAAAAAGAAGAAAAACTTTTCAGGCATATTTAGAAGAAGAATCATTTGATGACATAAAAATACTCATTAATTGTCCATTTAAATCTCTATACTTTGATACTATACTTCAAAACACTAGCTTTTACCCATTTGTCAGCAAGAACTTTATAATCAGTTAAAGTAGCCGAATAAAATTAAGTATGGTATTCTTTTAGATACAGTATTTTATTAAGTACAGGTCAGAATAACAAAACTAATGTAACAACTGACTACAGAATAACTATACACACATTTGCACTTAATGGGTTTTCTGTGAATATATATAACTTTGGTCAATTTCATTTGTTGCAGACACTAAAATTTGACATCTGGTCTTTGACCCTATAAAAACAAACTCAGTATGTGATATATTTTTGATTTTGGAAGATCAGCTCCTCCCACACTGGAACTCATCATCACTGAAGCTCCTCCCACACTGGAACTCATCATCAGTGAAGCTCCTCCCACACTGGAACTCATCATCAGTGAAGCTCCTCCCACTGCAGTTCAGCAATAAATGCTGGAAGATTCCCATCAGTTCAGAAGTGAAGACGAGCGTCAGAGCATCAGGAAGAGCTGAAATCTGATCAAAGACTGAGTTTATTAAAGAGGACAGAGAGAAGATGAGAGATCCAGAGCCCTGCAGAATCAAACACACTGAAGATACTGAACAACAAACAGGTTGGTGTTTATTCTTCATTCACGATGCTGAAGAACATTCATGTTAGAAAGATTCAAGCACTTCATCACATTTAGATAAAGAGTTAAATTATGAGTGGCGTGGCAACAATATAGGACCAATTATATATATACAGTAAAGTGATGCCCAGGTATATTTCTGACTTGCAGATGTCCAAGCGCTCGCCCTGTTTTTTACAAAGGGATTTTCCAATCATTACAAGCGATGTAACACATCCAGTATAGTCAGTCCCAAGCTGCTGTGGCATTGTAGACACAGTACAGGGCAAATTGTGTCAATCCAAATGTAAGAAATGAGGAAAATAAAACGACCTCAGTATAATGGAGCCATAGAGACCGTTACAGTAGTACAGCAATTTTAAAGAATACAGTAAGTCTCTGTATGTGGGTTCACAGAAAATTCCCATGATACAAAGGGTATTAGTTATTTACTGTAAAGATAATTTGCAGTATTACACTGGGTGATATACAATAAATTACATAGTAAATTACAGAAATGTCTAACAGTGTACTCACTACAACAAAAGTTAATTTGTGCCTAAAATGTTTTGAAAACAATAACTGAAATGTCAATGTACCTCATTCATGCAATTAATTCATAAAAATACACCAGAATGATTATTATGTTTTACAGAAGCTGTCTTGTTTCTGCTATTACATCAATAATCACTTTCATATTTTGCTCTTTGAATATTAGTTTATGTAAAGTGATTTATTTATTTATTTATTTATTTTTCAGAGCTGATGGAAGAGAGCGAGGAGAGTGAAGAACTGAGTGAAGTGGAGGAGGAGCATCATGACAAACCTAGCTCAAAGATTAAAAAGACATTTTTAAAGAAAAGAAAAGCCAAGAAATCTACCACCTGCACTCAGTGTGGAAAGAGTTTCACAAACAAACAAAGTCTTGAGCGTCACATGAGAATTCACACCGGAGAGAAGCCTTTCACATGTGATCAGTGTGGAAACAGCTTCACGCAACCAACACATCTTAAAGCACACATGATGATCCACACCGGAGAGAAGCCACACACATGTGATCAGTGCGAGAAGAGTTTCACATACAAATATCTTCTTAATGATCACATGAGAGCTCACACCGGAGAGAAGCCATTCGTGTGCGGTCAGTGTGGAAAGAGTTTCACATACAAACAAAGTCTTGAGCGTCACATGAGCGCTCACACCGGAGAGAAGCTGTTCACATGTGACCAATGTGGAAAGAGCTTCACGCAACCAGCACATCTTAAAATACACATGAGAATTCACACCGGAGAAAAGCCGTTCACATGTGACCAGTGTGGAAAGAGCTTCATGCGATCAGCACATCTTAAAATACACATGAGGATCCACACCGGAGAGAAGCCGCACACATGTGATCAGTGCGAGAAGAGTTTCACATACAAATATCTTCTTAATGATCACATGAGGATCCACACCGGAGAGAAGCCATTCGTGTGCGGTCAGTGTGGAAAGAGATTCACATACAAACAAAATCTTGAGTGTCACATGAGAGTTCACACCGGAGAGAAGCTGTTCACATGTGACCAATGTGGAAAGAGCTTCACGCAACCAGCACATCTTAAAGTACACATGAGAGTTCACACCGGAGAGAAGCCGTTCACGTGTGACCAATGTGGAAAGAGCTTCATGCGATCAGCACATCTTAAAGTACACATGAGAGTTCACACCGGAGAGAAGCCATTCAAGTGTGGTCAGTGTGGAAAGAGATTCACAAAACAAGCAACCCTTAAAGAACACATGAGGATCCACACCGGAGAAAAGCCGTTCGCATGTGATCAGTGCGGCAAAACATTTCTTCGGTCATCAGACCTGAAGAAACACCTGGCAGTTCATACGAAGGAGAAGCCACATTCCTGTTCTGAATGTGGAAAGAGTTTTTCACTGCTGCGGAATTTACATGTACATCAGAAAACACACACTGGTGTGAGAGAGTACTTGTGCTTTGAGTGTGAGAAGACTTTTACTACAGCGAGCTCTTTAAACCTGCACCAGAAGATCCACACTGGAGAGAAACCTCACAAGTGTTCACACTGTGACAAGACATTCACTCAGTCAGGACATCTGAAATCACATGAGAAGATCCACAGCAGAGAGAAACCTCACAAGTGTTCACACTGTGACAAGAGATTCAGAGAGTCAGGACATCTGAAAACACATGAGAGGATCCACACTGGAGAGAAACCTCACAAGTGTTCATACTGTGACAAAAGATTCACTCAGTTAGGAAATCTGAAAAGACATGAGAAGATCCACAGCAGAGAGAAGCCACACACGTGTGATCAGTGCGGAAAGAGTTAGTGACTCTATTAAAAGTCACCTGAAGATACACATGAAGATCCATTCAGTGGAGGTACCACACAGCGAATGTTCAGAAGTCTTCATCGCTGGAGTCAGAGTCAAGTCTCGAGTGATTTAATGACTTGCTAAAAAAATCTCATTAAAAATCCTCATGAATTGAACTCATCCTAATTACGAAGCTGTTGATATATGATATATGATCTTCTATGAGATGCTTTGTAAGGTTAATGTACATCCAGCCTGTTACTTATGTTTTAATCCACTACAATGTACAAAACAGTTGTTCTGTAATGCAATTCTATGATAAGAGATCTGCCTGATCTACCATGACACATAAGGAAATATGTGACACTGATATTACAAAACCATACAAATAAAGTCTTTCTTTATGATACAAGTCTGAGGAATTCAATTCATGTTCCAGGAGGTCCGGTGTCTTCCCAGCGAAGGAGTGGACTAAAATAAATTATTTATGGACCATTCTACAGAGTTGGTCCAAAGCCAGAGCTGGAAACATCTTAGAAAAAAAATGTTTTTTTCCCCCAAAAATTGTATGTATGCATATTGTATAATATCCAAGGTACACATTTCTAGTAATTGTGCAGTTAATTATCATATTGTATTTTCAGAAAGTTTTGGAGTATTTGTCCTCTCCCCAAATTTGTCAATCACTGCCGAAACACAGTAATAATAATTTAATTAGAAGGGTTATATTGACCTTTTAAGATTTTTTTTTTTTTAATTTTAAGATTTTTTTTTTGACATTGTAAATATGTTTTTTTGCTATTTTATAAAAAAAATTCAGAGGAAAATCAATAACAATTACATTTTTAACAATATTTTAAATGTAATTTATGAGATTTGTTGTATTTTGAATCCAATTTTTCTTTGTAAAAGGCAAAAAGTTGGTCATACTGATTTCAAAGTTAAAGGTGCTGTATGTAGGATTGACAGCGAGTGGTTGAAATAGGTATTGCAGTCCAAATTCAAAATATTGGAGACGGTTATTTTCACCCTCCCCCTCCTCCTCAGGCTTGACGCACATGCAGGTTGCCAGATTAATGACATCAACAGGAACAAGCGCACATGATGATGAAGACTAAATACGCTGTGTTTTCCGCCAACTGGCAACCCGCGGTGCCGAAATACAATTGGGTAAACTGGCAGTGGGCAGGTTTCACAAACCATAACAAACACAGACATTCCGGGCCGGAACACACATTTTCAAAGGAGAATAACTGACTGTAGCATTGTTGTTCAGATAAACAAGTATGTTATCTTATCATGTTTCTTAAATATCTGCAAACATATTATGGTATTTTTATGCTTTAGTAGAGTCAAAATCCTACATACAGCACCTTTAAGGATTCATTAGTTTGAATATACACTGAACCAAACACTATCATAACATCTCAGTTGATAATTCAGCATACTTCATTTTTGACAAAACATCCCATGTTTCGGTAGTGCAGTGGTTCTCAGACTTTATTGGTCGCGTTCCGCTTTAAACCTATAAAAATATCTGGCTAATAAGAACTGTTATTATTATTTTCTCTGTTATTTTGTTTTTTATTTTTTTGTGGGTTTCATGCGGTCCGCTAAGCATAGGACACACAGACAGAGGCCTTTCCTCCTTAACAACGTGTCTACACCAGACGCGAATGGCAAAATAAGTTACAGTAGAACCTATTATAATAATGATAAATATAATAGTGATGCTGTCTACAAACTGGATATTGCACGATGTGAAGCGGCACGACACGACAAATCCCCGACATTAAACTGATGCCTTGTTCTATTTATGACGTTCTGACACAAAGTTAAAATGATTGGCAATGGTTGCTTTGTCGTGTCCAGTGTAGAGCTGTTGCGGCGGGATCAGCTAAACATTGGATTCTCAAAAGTATGCGAAGTTCATGGTGTAGACTCTTTAAAAGACGTCCAGGAGTTTTGTTTGAGGCACTTAGTGGAGTCGAAAAGAGATATTTTAACCTGTTTGCCAACAGGATTTGGAAGGATTCCCTGCAGATCCAATTTTACTAGTTGTGTAGCCCCTCATATCTATTATGGAAGATCAAGTGAAGTACCTAACTGAGAACGGGAGATCAGCCGCGTATGTGGGCAAACATACGCGTTTTGTGTTCGGTTCTCCAGAATTGCTTGTAGGTGTTAAAAAGTGGAGATATGATCCAAACAGATGTTTACCGGGAGCGTCTCATTGGTTTGGCTGTTGATGAAGTGCATACCGTTGTTCAATGGTAAGTAATGATGTTCTTGATTCAGATCCTGTCTGGCTGTAGTGGAAATATGTGTGTATATTTAAACAAAACCTTTCTTTCTTAATGTTGTAATTACACTTGTTGCTGCTTGTAAAGTTTGTCAGTTATTTTTTCAGAATCAGAATTAGCTTTATTCGCCAGGTGTGCGCAAACACACAAGGAATTTGTTGTGGTTTTAAGGTGCTCCTGCTACATACATACATACACATCTGACATGAGAACAGAAAAAATATTTAAATAGTAAGACTTAACAATGGATAATAATCATAATAATAATAATAAGTATGAATCTGGAACAGTAGATTTATGTACAGATTTGTGCATTATTTACTCTATATACAGCTGTATAAATAAACAGATATGTATGTGTATTTACATAATACTTAAGAGGGAAGCAATAATTAAAGATGGAGAATGGATTACAGAATGAGTTACAGAACACAGGTAATGATCCACGTGTTAGCTATTTAAGCTGGAGATGGCATGGGGGAAAAAACTGTTTTTATGCCTAGATGTTCTAGTGCACAGAGGTCTGTAGCGTCTGGCTGAAGGGAGAAGTGCAAACAAGCTGTGTCCGGGGTGAGAGGGGTCTTTGATGATGTTACCTGCCCGTTTCTTCACTCTGGAGTTGTACAAGTCCTGAAGGCTGGGCAGGTGCACACCAATGATCTTTTCTGCTGTCCTAACAGTCCGTTGAAGTCTTCTTAAATCTGATTTGCTGGCTGACCCAAACCAGACAGTTATGGAGGAGCACAGAACCGACTCAATAACGGCTGAATAAAACTGTTTCAGCAGCTCCTGTGGCAGGTTGAACTTTTTCAGCTGACGAAGGAAGTACAACCTCTGCTGGGCCTTTTTCACGATGGAGTCAATGTGATTGTCCCACTTCAGGTCCTGAGAGATGGTGGTGCCCAGGAACCTGAATGACTCCACTGCAGTCACAGTGCTGTTCATGATGGTGAGTGGGGGGAGAGGAGGGGGGTTTCTCCTGAAGTCCACTATCATCTCCACAGTTTTGAGCGTGTTCAGCTCCAGGTTGTTGTGACTGCACCAGACAGCCAGCTGCTCAACCTCTTGTCTGTAAGCAGACTCGTCGCCGTCCTGGATGAGGCCGATGACTGTGGTGTCATCTGCAAACTTCAGGAGTTTGACCGAGGGGTCTTTAGAGGTGCAGTCATTTGTGTAGAGGGAGAAGAGCAGTGGGGAGAGAATGCAGCCCTGAGGAGCTCCAGTGCTGATGGTGCGGGTGCTGGATGAGAGTTTTCCCAGCCTCACTAGCTGCTGTCTGTCTGTCAGGAAGCTGGTAATCCACTGACAGATGGAGGTGGGTACAGAGAGCTGAGTCAGTTTGTTCTGAAGGGTGTCCGGGATGATGGTGTTGAAAGCGGAGCTGAAGTCCACAAACAAGATCCTTGCATAAGTCCCTGGTTTGTCCAGATGTTGCAGGATGTAGTGCAGTCCCATATTAACTGCATCATCCACAGATCTGTTTGCTCGGTAAGCAAACTGTAGGGGGTACAGCAAGGGTCCAGTAATGTCCTTCAGGTGGGCCAACACCAGTCTCTCGAATGACTTCATGACCACAGACGTTAAGGCAACAGGTCTGTAGTCATTAAGTTCTGTGATTTTTGGTTTCTTGGGTACAGGGATGATGGTGGAACATTTGAAGCAGGAGGGGACTTCACACAGCTCCAGTGATCTGTTGAAGATCAATGTGAAGATGGATGATAGCTGGACAGCACAGGCTTTGAGGCAGGCTGGAGAGACACCGTCTGGGCCTTTGGCTTTCCTTATCTTCTGCTTTCTGAAGACTTTGCATACATCATCTTCACAGATCTTGAGTACTGGCTGAGAAACAGTAGGGGAGGGAGGGGAGGTGTGAATGGCTGTGCTGTGAGACGGTCGGAGCGGGTGTGGGGTGTCAGACCAGTCTTTTCAAACCTGCAGTAGAACTTGTTCAGGTCTTCAGCCAGTTGTTGATTGGCCTCAGTGCTGGGGGATGGGCTCTTGTAGCTGGTGATGGCTTTCAGGCCTTTCCACACTGATGTAGAGTCATTGCTTGAAAGCTGTTTTTTTAGCTTTCCAGAGTAGTTTAATTTTGCCACTCTTATCTCCCTATTCAGTGTGTATTTTGCCTGTTTGTACAAGGCTTTGTCCCCACTCCTGTAGGCGTCCTCTTTGGCCTGGCGAAGCTGTTTGAGTTTTGCACTGAACCAAGGTTTGTCATTGTTAAATGTTAAATAAGTCCTGGTGGGTACACACATGTCCTCACAGAAACTGATGTAGGACGTCACGGTGTCAGTAACCTCGTCCAGATCAGTAGCTGCAGCCTCAAAAACACTCCAATCAGTAAGTTCGAAGCAGGCCTGTAAAACCTGCTCTGCTTCAGAAGTCCATCTCTTAACAGTTTTTACTACAGGCTTAGCAGCTTTGAGTTTCTGCCAGTAGGCTGGTAGGAGATGAACCAAACAGTGATCAGAGAGTCCCAGCGCTGCACGGGGAACAGAGTGATATGCATCCTTTAAGACAGTGTAGCAGTGGTCCAGTATATTTCTGTCTCTGGTGGGGCATGTGATGTGCTGTCTATATTTAGGCAGTTCACGGGTGAGATTAGCTTTATTAAAATCACCGAGAATGATAATGAAAGAGTCCGGATAACGCTGCTCTGTGTGTGTGATTTGATCGGCCAGCAGTTCGAGCTCCGCGCTCACGCGCGCGTCAGGAGCAATGTACACACTCACCAGAATAAACGAGGAAAACTCCCGCGGTGAATAAAAAGGCTTGCAGTTAATAAAGAGAGCTTCCAAATTTGGGCAGCACATCTTCTTTAAAACTGTCATGTCTGTACACCAGCCTTCGTTGATATAAAAACATAATCCACCGCCTCTCGTTTTCCCCGAGGACTCGGTGACGCGGTCTGCTCTGAACAGCTGGAAGCCCGTTAGATGAAGCGCGCTGTCCGGGATGGCTCCGTTCAGCCAGGTTTCCGTGAAGCAAAGCGCAGCGGAGTTTAAAAAGTCCTTGTTTGTGCGGGTGAGGAGTTGTAGTTCGTCTGATTTATTTGCCAGGGAGCGGAGATTCGCCAGATGAATGCTCGGCAGCGGAGTCCTAAACCCGCGCTGTCGGAGTTTCACGAGCGCGCCGGCGCGCTTCCCTCGCTTGCGTCGCCTGGAGCGCTTGTATAGGAACGCAGCTCCTCCGATTAAAATGTCCAGTAAAAGGTCTGAATGCTCAAATGTAGGCAGAAAGTTATTTGGTGTGCCGTTTCTGATGTCCAGGAGTTTGTTTCTAGTAAAGCTGATCGGGAAAAAGTTGCTTAAGACAGGACAAACAAACAAAAAAAGAACAAGTACCAAGCAGCGACAAACCATGGCTGCCATCCGCGGCGCCATCTTGTACTGTGGACAGCCATCTTGTACTTTGCGGGTATCCGTTCAACTACAGCTGTATTGTATAGAATGTACTTTCTATTAATTACATTATAGTATTATATTAAATGAAAGTGGTTTGTAATTATTTTAAGAGATCTGTACATGACAGATAAACTATAAAAGGAAAACTGCATAGCATAAATACATGTTGATAATGAAACGCAAGAAAATATTGAAGCACTTGGGACTACAGAGTGCTTAGAAGTCATCAGAAGCCCTGATCGGAGCAACATCAGACTTGCAGTTAAAAAAGTGTCTTCTGATGCAACAAATACATTTTCTTGGCTTGTCAACGAATTCATTGTAAAGGGTCCACAGACTGCACGTACGGTCATTTATTGCAAATCTATATCAAACTGTTCAGTGCTGTTCTGTGATGTGTTCCTTGCCACACTTGGACAAAGATCAGTTCACCCACCTGGCGCGAGCAATGTGTCATCTAACAGAGCGGTTGACATGTTTCATTCAATGACATCTGACAGTGTGAAAAACCACATAATTCACTCTCAGAGACCCTCAGTCTGTCCTCAGAGTGGTGTTAGCAACGTCGGCTTTGGGCATGGGAGTTGATTTTAAAAATGTACAACACGTAGTTCAGTATGGGCCACCAAAAGACATCGAATCATACATGCAAGTGTAACCCGCGTGTTGGATTTATATCAATGAAAAGGAGGAAAAATATCTCCTGGTCTGAGCTCACCAAATAAGTAAAACAATTTCTATTACAGTATTTGGAGTCTCGGGTTCGGGGTCTCACACTGAACACAAAATTTCAAATAAATTGTTTTAATGAAAAGTGTCTGCACTTGTATGCAATTCAGATCTCAATTTAGTCACTAACTGCTTCAATAAGACAAACACAGAAATCAGTTTTTGAGTATACTGTTTGTATTCAGTATATCATCTTTTCTTCTCTTTTTAC
Source organism: Onychostoma macrolepis (assembly GCF_012432095.1). Lineage (NCBI taxonomy): Eukaryota > Metazoa > Chordata > Actinopteri > Cypriniformes > Cyprinidae > Onychostoma > Onychostoma macrolepis. The sequence continues at coordinate 291,378 of NC_081157.1, forward strand.
TGCTTTGCAGTATGCTTGAAAACCTTTTCACACATTCAAACAATGAATCAACTACTGAATTCAGTTGATTAAATTCAACCCTTGAACAGTAAAGCTGTCGATCAACAATTACAATTAAAGAAAAAAAATATTAGAAAGGAAATAGTCCAAAAAAAATAAATAAATAGATGAATACCAAAGTCTTGAAAGAAGTAGGAATGTGTTTGGATCAGTTCAGTCAATATGAGTGTATAGGTGCCTACAGAGTCCTTGCAGAAACGAACGATGAAGAAACTTTTCCGTCTTTACGAACGAGCCCTCTGATTGCGCAATCCGTCCGTAGTAAAATCCAGCCGGTCTTTCCCCTCCTGGCGTGAATCCAAAACGACCACGATGCGATGAAACAGTCTGATATCTTCGAGCACAAACGGCATCCTCCGATCACTAATGCAATGAAACAGTTCAGGCATATATTTGAAGAATTGGTGAGGATGGTTAAGATTAAGCGACAGCCGAAACACGGCTTGCATCTCTCTCACCACGAGCTGGCGCGCAAGTGACGTCAGCAACCATCGACGCACTTGTCTAATAGTCAATTCTATTTTGCAACAAAATTAAACAAATACATTTCTCAATGTATAATTTACATGCCTAAACATAATATGCATTAAGCAAGAAAAGAATCTCTGAATTTGGTTGCTTTGTCACCACATAGACTGTGGATTCCCAGCGATCCGCAATCTTATGTTTTCTTCGAATGTTTACGTTCTTTACTAGGACCCGATCACCAACGTCAACCGCAGCAGCTGTAATTTTCTTATCCCATCTGGCCTTATTCATCAGTTGCCTCTTTTCAGCATTTTGAACAGCCAGTTGGTAGGCGTACCTCAGTCTTCGCTTCAGCTCATTGACATAATGAGTGTGAGTTTTGGAATTATACCCCTTCGGGTTAATCCCAAAACAAAGGTCAATCGGAAGACGAGGTTGGCGCCCAAACATTAAAAGAAAAGGAGACTCACCAGTCACGTCATTCCTAGTACATCTTATATGCGTGCACTAGGGGACGGACATACTTTCTCCAATGCTCCTTCTTCTTATCACTCAAGGTTCCCAGTAGATCAAGAAGGGTTTGGTTAAACCTTTCTACTGGGTTTCCCCGTGGGTGATAAGGTGTAGTACAGGATTTTACTCCAGCTAACGTACACAACTCCCGCACAAGCTCAGACTCAAAATTGGCCCCATGATCACTATGTATTCTTTTAGGGAAACCAAAATGGCAAATCAGGTTCTCCCACAACACAGAAGCCACAGTCTTGGCCGTTTGGTCCTTCGTAGGAAATGCCCAAGAGAACTTTGTGAAATAGTCTGAGAGTACTAAAATGTTACAGGTGTCACTTGAGTCTGGCTCTAATGAAAGATAATATATGCAGACTAGCTCCAAGGGAGCATAAGCTTTGATGTTCACTAGCTCTGCAGCCCTTTTAGCATGGGACTTCCTCATGATGCATCGCTCGCAAGTTCTGCACTTTCGCTCCACATATTCTGCCATTTTAGGCCAATAAAATCTGGCTCGTGCAAGCTCCAATGTTCTTTCATAACCCATATGCCCAGTTTCATCATGAATTCCTTCGAGAGCTCTGTCTCTGAAACTTGGGGGAACGACCAACTGCCCATATTTTTGTCCATACTGATCGGATACCATACGGTACAGCACACCATCTAGTAAACTTAATCTGGGTCTTTCCCTCAGCATTAAACTCACTTCTTTTGACTCATTGAGTCTATCTGCATGAGTTAAAGTTTCTCCAGACTCCACAAGACTAATTACCCTTCTGATGGCTACATCCTCTCTTTGTAGCTTGTACCAATCAGCCGGAGTCATGCTAGGTAGAGTAGTCTGTCCAGGCAAGCCTTCAGGATCCATCAAATCATCAGGAACTACATCTTCGTCACAAAGTAACATCTCCACAGCCGGATTCGAAATAACACTGCCCTCCAGCGAGTCTCCCTCCTCACACAGCTGTGAAGTATGCATCTCGCAAACACACAGCTTTGACCTCTTCCTGACCAAACTTCTCAAACTCAGTAGCTGCACATTCTGCTTTGCTCAGCAAACTTGCAATTCGTTCATCTATTTGGATGGTCTCTGCATCGTCAGTAAGTGGTTCTTGAGGACGTCGAGATAGCCCGTCCGCGTCTACATTAGTTTTTCCCCACTCTGTACTTAATATCGAAATCATACATTGACAGAGCTGCGAGCCACCTATGGCCAGCCGCATCCAATTTAGCTGTCGTAAGCACATACACTAATGGGTTGTTGTCAGTTAGCACAGTAAACTTTGTGCCATACAGAAAATCATGAAATTTTTCACACACAGCCCATTTGAGTGCTAAATATTCTAACTTGTGCACAGGGTAGTTTTTCTCACTCTTCGACAGGCCACGGCTAGCATAGGCGATCACTCTAGTCTTTCCATCTTGAACCTGATATAAAGCGGCGCCAATGCCATTGACACTAGCGTCAGTGTGAAGAATATAGGGTAACTTCCAATCTGCAAAACCCAGAACTGGCGCAGTTGTAAGCTTCTGAATGATAGTGTCAAATGCAACTTGACACTCATCATCCCATTTTCCAGATAGAGACTGCGCTTTACCCTTAACACGGTAAGATGATGATGACTGTCTAGTGGAAAATTCACCTTGCAGTAGTGCATTCAGAGGCTTAACTATCCGAGAATAGCCCTCAACAAAGCGCCTGTAGTATCCGGCAAAACCTAGGAATCCCCTCAGGTCCCTGACAGTCTTTGGAATGGGCCATTCCTTTATGGCAGAAATCTTGTCTGGATCTGGGTGTATACCTTGGGCAGAAATAACATGCCCTAGATATTTGACAGAAGTTTGAAAAAATTTGCACTTGGAAGGTGCCAACTTTAGTCCAAAAGCAGAAATCCGTTGGAGAACCTTCATGAGCCTATCCTCATGTTGTTCAAGTGTGTCTGAAAAAATGATTAAGTCATCAAGAAAAGCTATGACTTCCTGCAAATTCAAACCTGCCATGACTTTCTCCATGGTTCTTTGAAACGTTGCAGGTGAATTTGTCAGTCCTTGAGGTAAACGCCTAAATTGCCAGTTTCCAAATGGCGTAGTAAATGCCGTTTTTGGACGGTCACTTTCTTCTACCTCCAACTGATAGTACCCACTTTTTAAATCTAGGACCGAAAACCATTTGGAGCCTGACAACAGAGTAAACGTCTCCTTGATCCTTGGGAGAGGATATGCGTCTCTTTTTGTTAGTTTATTGAGTTTGCGATAATCGACCACCATTCTCAAATCTCCATTTTTCTTCCTCACCAGTACAACTGGGGAAGCGTAAGGACTGTTAGATTCCTCAATGATCTCACTAGCGAGCAAGTCTAGCAGATGTTTCTTCAAATCTTCAAAATCAGCTGGTGAGACCCTACGAGTACGCTCTTTGAAAGGAGTGTGGTCAATCAGCTCTATCCGGTGTGCTACACCTGACACATGTCCCACATCAAGATCATGTCTGGCGAATGCACTTGGCACTTCCTGGTTTATTCTTGCAATGACGTGAGCTTTGAACTCCTTAGAAATGGGAGAGTCACCGAAGTCCAGAGTCGCAGGATCCTCTGTCTTTACCAAAAGATTTGCCATCAGGGATGTGGTGGCTTGTGAAGTGCCAGGATCGTCAAAAAGAGGCACGGACTTAATCCAGTCTACCACTGAACACTCAGCAAGCACTCCCTTTGGCTGTAGGGTCACGCTGTGATCTGAAACATTTCGGATGACTACCTTGACTTTATTCCGCGCACTGAACTCTGCTTGAATCAATTTACATTCCACAACTAAACCACCGGGAAAGTTATGCATCAACGGCTCATCAATAATCATCGTCTTGTTCATGCCACAATCTTTCACTCGGTCACCTCACACTTTTCCCCTTTACTGATCGTTACAGACTTCCTGCCCGACAGTCTAACTGGGGTAGTGTGCTGTGCCTGTTTACAGAGTGTCGAGGTACTGTCACACATGCGATAGGCACTGATAGGCATATGCTGCAGGTACTCATTTCCCTGCAGCAGCCTACAATCTTGGACAAGATGGCGGAGTACATTTGTACCCACTAGCAAGGGCAAACGAGCATTGTAGGCCTGATCAGGGCAGACCAACGCTAGCGCAGCAACGACTGTGTCAGTTCCGCAAGCAGACTTAGGAAACTGTACATCTATTTCGATGTACCCAATGTAGGGAACTATTTGTCCCGCAGCTCCCTCAACCCGAATGAGATCCCCCATAGAGGTAATACTCCTATGCCGTAAATACTGCTTGTAGAAAGATTCTGCTACACAAGTCACCTGGGATCCTGTGTCAATCAAAGAATGACACTCAATTCCATCCAACCAAGCTTTACTTTCCCAAGGTTCCCCAATCAGACCATTGCGAACCTGGTTATTCTTTTCTATGGAACTTTTCACAACTCCAGCTTCTGTTCGTTCCCCAACAGAAGCTACTCCACGTTTAAATGTACAGTGGGCGTTGTCACTTTGGTGAGAGAACTCCTCTGCTCATGCCTCTGCACTAACTTTTGCTGCTCCAGGGCTGCATTCACAGGATTAGTGCAATGTTGCAAATAATGAGAGTCTTCGCCGCAGCGGTAACAGAACCCTCCCATAGCTGGCGACTTAGGTTGATTTTGAGGTACAGGGTGTGATGTTTTCCCTTCTTTGCCTTTTTTTTCTTAGCCCCACTGGCCTGGAGTTGATCACACGTCTGTTTATTCACCGAGGCTGGCTTCTGTGCTTTAGCTTTAGCCACCTCAGCTTCAAGCTCTTTTATGCGTCTAGTTAATGCCATACTGTCTTGCACCTCATCAGGGTTTGATATGCATCCCTGGTCGACAGTAACATGTAATTGGCTCTGAGCTCTAGTAGGTGTACATAAGTGGCGATTCATACGTTTCTCCTTAAGCTGCTTTTCATGCTCGTAAGACCTCAGTTTGAAAAGCAAGCTAGAATAGCTCAATTCTGATTGTGACGCATCTTTTAACAAATCTTTAAGACGCAACTGGGTTATCAGGACTTCATCCCAGCACCCTCTGATGAACTGTTTGAGAAGTAGAGTGTCAGAATGTTTGCCAACCACCCCCTTCTTTTCAACCACCTCCTGCATCAGAGAATGAAGTCGTCTCAAATAATCAGAGGGATTCTCACCCCTGTTCTGGTGTGTCTCTATAAACTGAATGTACAGCTCATCTCCACCAGTGACACTACCATAAGCCTTTTCAAGCTCCAGCGCATACACTTCTGGTGGTGCATTGTTACCTGCCCCAAGAGCAACATTAAGAGCAGGAGGGAGGAGGCTATCCAAGATGTGTCTTCTCTTATGCCTCTCTGTCAGAGAAGTGTCTGAAAGTAATTGCCTAGCATATAATTGCCACGTGGTAAAATCGACTTCCCCATTAGGCTTAGGATGATGTCCAGAAAACATTCTCAATTTTGGGGTTGAGGGAACATGTGCCTGATATTCGGGGTCATGTTTCACGACGTGTTCCACCACCAATCGCTGCACCTCTTGTGGTATAGTGAAAGTGACTGGAGTGTCATGCATCAAGTTTCCTTCCATAGGCGGTGCATCATCTTGAATTTCAAACGAGACTTTTGATGCTGACTTTGCAGCTACAGTCTGCATAACTCGAGGCCTTTCATCACAAAATGCTCTTGTAGTAGGGGTCGAAGTTATGGGGCCCCTGTCAGCCTTGTGTGCAAGCTTTGTCACCACCTGCTGGCTTAGATCATTGACATTTACACAATGTAGTTGGGCCAAATTTTCTATTTGCGCCATCAGCTGATCAGCCATATCATCCAAAGTTTGAACTGTATCTCTCGGTATTGGTGTTGGAGCGCTAGAGTTATGTTGCACATCTTTTATCTGTCTACCATCTAGTGGTACAACACCCCATACATTTTGGCAGTCAGCATTCAAATATTCTTCTTCAGCAATTAATGGGGTGGTAACCTCCTGAAATTCACAAAGAAGCTCCCCTGAGGATTTATCACCTAACCACTCTATTTTCTTCACCTCATCAAGATGGTCAAAGAATCTCCTCACATCTGTGAGAGTAGTGTTTGGATCTACCTTAGTAAGCATTACAGACCTCTCGGGATCAAAATTATGTTGCTTGCACAGATCCATTATGAGAAAAATAAAATAAAATAGATGTATCAGTGAAAATAAAAAAAATTATTCAAAGCAGTTAGGATCAAAATTTACCACAAGTGCAGCCCCACGTTGGGCGCCAAATTTTTCTCTCTCTATTCTGTAACCCACGTGTTGGATTTATATCAATGAAAAGGAGGAAAAATATCTCCTGGTCTGAGCTCACCAAATAAGTAAAACAATTTCTATTACAGTATTTGGAGTCTCGGGTTCGGGGTCTCACACTGAACACAAAATTTCAAATAAATTGTTTTAATGAAAAGTGTCTGCACTTGTATGCAATTCAGATCTCAATTTAGTCACTAACTGCTTGAATAAGACAAACACAGAAATCAGTTTTTGAGTATACTGTTTGTATTCAGTATATCATCTTTTCTTCTCTTTTTACTGCTTTGCAGTATGCTTGAAAACCTTTTCACACATTCAAACAATGAATCAACTACTGAATTCAGTTGATTAAATTCAACCATTGAACAGTAAAGCTGTCGATCAACAATTACAATTGAAGAAAAAAAATATTAGAAAGGAAATAGTCCAAAAAAAAAAAAAAATAGATGAATACCAAAGTCTTGAAAGAAGTAGGAATGTGTTTGGCTCAGTTCAGTCAATATGAGTGTATAGGTGCCTACAGAGTCCTCGCAGAAACGAACGATGAAGAAACTTTTCCGTCTTTACGAACGAGCCCTCTGATTGCGCAATCCGTCCGTAGTAAAATCCAGCCGGTCTTTCCCCTCCTGGCGTGAATCCAAAACGACCACGATGCGATGAAACAGTCTGATATCTTCGAGCACAAACGGCATCCTCCGATCACTAATGCAATGAAACAGTTCAGGCATATATTTGAAGAAGAATTGGTGAGGATGGTTAAGATTAAGCGACAGCCGAAACACGGCTTGCATCTCTCTCACCACGAGCTGGCGCGCAAGTGACGTCAGCCAAATCATCCATTAACTTCACTTAACATTGATAACTTAAACTTACAACATTATTTCTACAAAACGATTGTACAAGCATGTTTAACAGTTCTACTAATATAACAAAAACTATTTACATTTGTCCTTTTGTGCACTTTGTCCGATTCACGAACAGAATTAATCATCCACATCATCTTGCATTAACAAATTAATATTCATAACAAATATGCAGAAAATAAGAATGATCGCGGCTTACCTAATGCAATGAAACAGTTCAGGCATATATTTGAAGAAGAATTGGTGAGGATGGTTAAGATTAAGCGACAGGCGAAACGCGGCTTGCATCTCTCTCACCACGAGCTGGCGCGCAAGTGACGTCAGCAACCATCGACGCACTTGTCTAATAGTCAATTCTATTTTGCAACAAAATTAAACAAATACATTTCTCAATGTATAATTTACATGCCTAAACATAATATGCATTAAGCAAGAAAAAAAAAAATTAATTCTCAATTATCACAAATAATCCATCGACTCAATTATTTGAGTGGGTTACACAAGCATTTGGGAGAGCAGGGAGAGATGGCTCTATGTCCCATTCTCTCATTCTTTACCATGGAAAGCAGCTAATCGGCATTTCAGAGAAAATGCTTGAGTGGATATATATATAAGGAATAATTGACGACCGTCCGTTGGATTATTAGAAAAATAATGCACACCTGAGGTGGTGATGCGGTCACGACGCGAAGCGAAGCATTATTTTTCTAATAATTCAACGGACCGAAGTCAATTATTCCGCTTATACTACGGTTGCCACACCTCAAGACATCGATCAAATTATATATTTCAAGGTATTTGTCCAGTATTTCTACTTAAATCGCTATTGTGAGTAGGATTATTTCTTCCGCATCTCATCCAATGCCTCCGTTGCTAATTCCACAACGTCATTTTAAACCTAGTAACGGAGGCTTGAGCCGTTGATAGCAGACTAATGCAGTTAATACAGTTAATAACTAAGTTATGAGAGAGACTTTGACTTTTAAATTTCTTTTATTAACTTAATATAAATTTATATCAAACAATTACAATCCCTTTTTTTTTTCTTTTTTTCTTTTTTCTCTCTCTTTTAAACCAAAAAATTGAGGGAAGAAGAATTTAAACATTTACAATAAAACTTCCATTCCCATCAGGTTCACACAGAAAGTTATTAAAACCCCACAAATAAAAAAAAAGACTGAACATTATGTGTAAGACTATAAAAAGCATATTCCAGTGTCAACCTCTTCTTAACAAAACACTTTGTCAATAATACAGGATCAGTACAACCGCTTCCTTCAACTTTGTTTTTTCCAGTACACCATATTGCCAACTTCACCATTCCAAAAACAAAATTAAGAATGATTACTTTTTCCTTATTTTCCACTGAATATTTTGGTCCATAAATGAACAATGAAACATTAGACAAACCCATTAATTTCAGACTCCAATCTTTTACCAACTGCATCAAATTCTTTAGACGATAACACTCCATAAAAGCATGAGTCACAGTTTCAGATATATCACAGAAAGGACATCCCTCCCCAACTAATGGATTCAGTCAAGCAATGTGTCTGTTTGTAGCTAAACACCCATGTACAATTCTCCACTGAAGATCCCCCACTCTCTTCTCTGTGGGTTTTTTGTACAGGGACCGCCAGCTACCTTTCGGGGAAGAGTTTAATTCTAACAACAAAGTCCATTTGCTCTCTTTTAAATCTTTAAGACTTTGATAGTTCATAGTTTTAACACATGATATATACACAGTCCTCTTTGATAAATTACTGAAGAGTCCCATCTCTGGAGTATTCAAAGATAACAACTTTACATGTCCTTCTTCTTGATGATCTTTTTTCATCAGTAAAGAGAAGTCTGGAAAACAATGAGATTCTGTGTTGCTTTCTGTACATTTCTCCTCAAGAAAAATCTTGACTGAATAAGGGAGTGCAGTTTCTAGATCCTCAAGCACTCGCTTAGCGAGACGTACAGATCTGCCCACTTTTTGGGCAAGATTTTCAGCTTCAATCCATCCATCTCTTTTTCTTAAATCCCAAAATGTAGATATTCCAGCAGAAATAAAACTTGATCTTATGGTCACAGAGTTCATTATCTCAACAGGCAAGAGTGGGTTAAAAAAAAGAGTCTCATTTAACAGCCACAGGTCTAGTTTTGACCAATCTCTTGAAACAGAAAACAATTTCCATAGGTCCAGAACATTGAGATAAAAAGGATTAAGACCACATAGAGAAGTTCCCTCTAAGGACATAATGAATAACTGTCTGTCTAGTCCCATTCGTCCAGCTTTACGCAAAAGAGCACATGTTAATTCCATCCATGATTCTGATGACATAAGAGACGTTCAACAGCTTGCATCTGAAACGTTGCCACTCTAGCTCGAATATCTATTAGTCCTTGTCCTCCCTCTTGGACTGGAAGATAAAGAGCATCAGCTCTCAACCAATGCTGACCAGACCAAAAAAAGTCCACAAGTAGCCTTTGGATTTCCTGGATTAACATAATTGGTGGATCCACTACCATCAATTTATGCCATAGCATTGATGCTATAAGATTATTGGCAATCATCCATTTCCAACTAGACAACCTAGCACGGACTTTAAAGTAAACCCTCCCAATTTTTCTTTTTATATTCATCTTGACCTAAATACACTCCTAAATGTTTAAATCCTGTTTTACCCCACTTAATATTATTAGGAAGTATAGGTAATCTGCTATCTTTGGTGGAACCACACCAAACAGCTTCAGTTTTATCCCAGTTGAGCCTGGTAGAAGAAGCTCTTTCATAGATTTCTAAAGCCCCCTTTATCATTCTGTTGTTGTATTATAACAGTTAAATCATCAGCGTATGCAGACAAACTAATACACTGATTTCTAAAACTACCATTTATAGTTAATCCTTTTAGTTTTCGTCTTAGCAAACACAGTAAAGGTTCAAACACCAAACTGTACAATTGGCCAGACATTGGGCAGCCTTGTCTAATTCCTCTTTGCATTTTAACTGGTACACTTAAACCACCTCCTACTTTAATCATGCTTTCAGATCCTGTATACAGTAATTTTATCCATGATATTAACTTATCCCCAAAACCAAAACATTTTAGAACATGAAACAAATACTGATGATCAACGCGATCAAACGCTTTTTCTTGATCCAAAGATAAAATACCAAGATTAACATTATACATTCTTGAATATTCTAAAAGGTCTCTCATTAAAAACAAATGATCATAAATACACCTTTTAGGAATACAATAAGTCTGATCATCATGAATCAAGGAATCCAGTATCTTTTTAAGTCGATTTGCAATACATTTAGATAATATTTTATAATCCGAGTTAAGAACAGCAACAGGTCTCCAGTTTTTAAGCAAACACAAATCTCCTTTCTTCGGAAGAAGAGAAAGGACTGCTCTTTGACAACTCTTTGGCAGTACCTTTAATTTATAACTTTCTTCTAAAACTTTAAAAAAGTCTTGTCCAATTATTCCCCAAAATGACTTGTAAAACTTGGCCGTAAGTCCATCAAAGCCTGGTGCTCGTCCCGATGAAAGTTGTTTTACTGCATCAGTTACTTCCTCAAAGGTGATATCAAGATCTAGAGACAGTCCATCTTCCTCTTTCAAGGTTGGTAAATCATTAAAAAGTTCACGTCGTATAAAAATCAACGTCCTCTTTGGCAAATAATTTTGCATAAAAATCAACAGCAGTTCTTCTCATCATTAAAGGATCCGAAGTAATACTTCCATCAGGCTTTCGTAAACAATGCATGAGATTATTATAAACAACCTTTTTTCCCAAATTGAAAAAAAACTTTGTAGGTGCATCCATAACATTGATGGTAATAAATCTTGTTCTAACAAGTGCTGATTTTACTTTTTCATGTAAAATGTGTCTTAATTCTTGTTTTTTTGACAACAAATTTTCTTGCACTTCCATGTCATTCCTAGTAATCAATGAACCATATAATATAGAAATATCTTCTTCCAATCTAGACATTTTGTTTTTAATACCAATCCAAGCTTGTAATGAAAATTGTTGGCAGAAAGTTTTAATTTGGACCTTTCCCACCTCCCACCATTGAAGAAGATTTTCATAATTACTTTTTTGCTCAGTCCATTGATTCCAAAAATTTTTTAATTTATCTAATAACTTATTGCTAAATCTCCAATAATTACAATGAGGAACTGTTTGTGTTAGAAGCACTTTAAAAGAAATTAAATGATGATCTGATATTGAACTTGGACTTATACAAGTTTCTTCTATTCTACTGCACATTGTTTTCTTAACATAAAATCTGTCTAAACGTGCAGCACTAACCCTATTATCTGTAATTTTAATCCACGTATATCGTTTAATTTCCTTATTTTTCTCTCTCGAAATATCAACAAGATCATATTGTGTAATAATCGCTTTTAAAGATACAGCTGACATAAAATGAGGTTCTTCCCCATTCCTATCACAAGTAAAATCCAAAGTACAATTCCAGTCTCCTCCAATTATTAAAAAATCATCATTAACAAGAGAAGAAATCACATCTTTGAGTTTAAGAAAAAAAAAGCAATTCTCTCTCTACCCGTTGTAGGGGCATAGACATTTATTAGATCAAAAACTCTATTTCTTATTTCTACTCCTGCACAAAATCTCCCTCCCACCACATCCCCCAATCATTTTCATTATTTTCAGTACTATGGGTTTCTTGTAAAAACATAACTTGAATTCCTTTCAAACTTAAACATTCTTTTAATAATGGCCATTTACTTCTATCCCTAGCCCCATTTACATTTAAGCATCCTACTTTAAGAACATTCATTGCAAACAAGGAAAAGGAAAGAAGTAAAGAAAGAAAGAAAAAAGGAAACACAATGACCAAATCCCCATGTGCACTTATTTAGAGTTTGTTCTAGTAGATCTACGTTTACCTTTTTCTTTTCTCATCTTTTGTCTGACCACTGTCAAGTACTTCTTCAACCTAAACCTTTTTTGCTGTGACAAAACTTCAACACTACATTCTCTCCGAACTTTCATCACAGATGCAACAAATTTATCCAAGTCAGGAAAAACCTCCTCAATCTCAACAGACTTCCCTTTAGTTTCATCCAGAAAATTATTTATCTGTTCTACAGAATAAAATTCACCAGACTTACCAACATCTACATCAAAGCATGAAACGTCATCTCTGATACTCTCATCATCTGATTCATTATCCATTAAATCGTTTAAGCCTTTATCAGCTTCTTGCATCTCATCATCTTTGTGATTCACAGCAGCAGTAGCAACACAGCCATTAGATGTACCTTCTTCATTCCTGTTCTCAATATTATCAGAAGCATTAACATTTACCTCAACTCCATCACCCTCATCTACATTTGTTGGTCCTTCCTCTCTTCGAACCTCTTCAATGCTTAGCGGCCTTTCCACTACATTCGTCTCACTATTCTTATCTGACAAACCTGAAGTCCCTGCAGCTTCCTCTGCTCGTTGTTTATGAGGGCAAGAACATCTTTTGTGGCCGATATCGCCGCACTCAAAACAGCACAAATTATCAGTACTCGCATAGACCATGTAAGAGCTCTCTCCACACGTCACTCGAAATAAAACATCCAGCGTTTTTGTAGGAGATGACAAAAACTTGAAAACTTGCCGTCTGAAAGACAATACATGTTTAAGTTCGGCAGATTTACAACCCAAGGGAATCGTTTTCACAGCACTTGCCTTCTTTCCAAACCGTATTAATTCTTGTACGATCGCATCATCTTTAACAAACGGAGGCACATTGGAAATTGTCACCTTTGTAGCTGGGGCATGCAGCGGTGTAATGGGCAGAAAACTTTCTTTCACCCAAACCCCGCTTTCAATTAATCGATTAACCAATTGTTCATTTTTTAGGAAAACCACAACCGCTTTATTCATGCGAGATGCAGAGATAATATTTTCGTGGCCTACCTTTTCTCCTGTTGCTAACAGCACCTAAAATGCTGCGTGAATTAACCAAAGTGTCAAAAAAAAAAAAAAAAAAGGAAAAGAAATAAAAGAAAAGAAATTATAAAAAAAAAAACAGAGAAAAAGAAGCAGTTTTATAGCAAAGTTTTTTAGAACCTCACGCTCCCACACGTGACTCTCACACGTCACCCCACTCCCAGCATGCACGAGAGAGAGAGAGAGAGAGAGAGGCTGTGTCCGAAATCGCCCCCTATACCCTCATTCACTATTCCCTACATTAGTCCACTCATACAGTTCACTTGAAGGAGTGAATGAAAACGAGTAGCGCTAACAACATTAGCAAGATGTATGCTAGTGTGTGTGCAAACTGTAACTGTTATGTATGTGCGGTCTGTGAGGGAGAGAGAGCCGGAGAGATAGAGTATGTACTTATAATAAAGCGTAATTTTGTGGCAAAGACATGAACATGATCTGTTGTTTTATTTGATCCTTTTATTTACTATTTTTATTTGTTTGGCTAGTGTCGTTGTGGGCTTTGGTTATTTTGCTGTTGTAAGACCTTTGAAATAACAGAAATCATTTGGTGAAATGATATGGTCATGTAATGCGGTCAAGAGCTGCCTGCATACGTTTGCCGTGCGTTTCCCTGAAAATAATTGCACACCTTAGAACGTTCGTCAGCCAATCAGATTCAAGCATTCAATGGCCCCGTAGTATAAATATATATATTAATCTTGCATATTTTGCATGTCTTCATTTCATTATATTGTCTCAAGAAATGTTAATCCTTTGTAATTCTGTTAATTGTAATTTAAATTAAGTCGTGACGTATTGTCAAGTATGGTGACCCATACTCAAAATGGTGCTCTGCATTTAACCCATCCAAGTGCACACACACAGCAGTGAACAAGTGCGCGTGCACACACACACACGGAGCTCCAGTGCTCCAGTCATGGTATTGAAGGTGGAGAGAGTGCTGTTCATTCACAATCCCCACCTTCAATTCCTGCCGGCGCGAGAATCGAACCAGCAACCTTCAGGTTACAAGCCCCACTCCCTAACCATTAGGCCAAGACTACCCCCTTTATTTACATTTAACTAATCATTATAACTGTCAATCAAAAAGGATAACCAATTTTGAGCAGTACCACTATTAATTAAACATAACTTTACCTTCATTTGATTCATTTTTTTTTCTTCATTTTCTGGGGAGAAAATATTTTTCTTCAATCATGAAACTGTGCTACATTAATAGTTCTCAATACAAAAGTAAAGGTTTAAACATAAGTGTAGAAAAACATCTTTTACTTTTGTCATTCCTATTAATTAAATTCTGGACATGTTATTTGTATAAAGTGTAGACGTATTTATTAGTTGTAAACATGTAAAACAAAATTGCAATTGCCACCACAGATTCGGAGTTAAGGGTCCGTGGTAGAGGTCTTCATGGGTCCAAAAATTTGTAAAAAGTGGGACCCGAACCCGTGCAGACCCGCTCACAATTTTCTCATCCTAATTTTACAAACTGCAAGTTACAAAACATACGCATGCTGACTGACACTGATCACTGGTGGGTACAGTGTTCTCCGATCGACTCGGGTATTACACACAATGTTAAACAGGTCGGGTCTCGGGTCCTCCGTGAAGACCTCTAGTCCGTGGTCATTACACGGAATTCTGTGAGACCAGGTTGATTGCATTCTTTGTGTAACATACATAATGCTCGCAATTCAGATCCAATGCTACATTTTTGCCAGCACCCCCAGTTACATTTACAGTTCTGTTCCACATCATTCTGTGGGCCACTGGTGGACTCTGCATTGCTTGAATGTCAAATTGTAATTTTAGTGCCTCCAAGCTGTACTTTTGTCTCTGGGCCTCTTTAAAATGAAGTATTTTAAATTTCCAAAGGCGGCAGGTCCTTTTTCCATCCCCCTCTCTCACAGAGTCTTGGATGTCATGCACCAAAAGCCCCATCTTTAAGAAGGCACTGTGATAACTGAAAACACAGTCTTCTTCTCGGTGTTGTTCAGTAGCACTGGCACCAGTTTTTTCTTTGTGATCACACACAGAAATGCCATGGTCTTTCTTGAAATGTTCTGTTAGGTCGTGTTGTCTTTTGAAAGGTGGATGGCTGCACCTTGGCATCTGACATACAATTGGTTGAGGTACAACTGTACTCTGTGGAGGACTCTGGAGATTGCCTTGCAGCATGTTGTGAAATTCTGGAGATTCATTGAGTATGTACACTCACTGGCCATTTTATTAGGTACACCTTGCTAATACCGGGTTGGACCCCCATTCGCCTTCAGAACTGCCTTAATTCTTCATGGCATAGATTCAACAAAGTGTTGGAAACATTCCTCAGAGATTTTGGTCCATATTGACATGATAGCATCATGCAGTTGCTGCAGATTTGTCGGCTGCACATCCATGATGCAAATCTTCCGTTCCACCACATCCCAAAGGTGCTCTATTGGATTGAGATCTGGTGACTGTGGAGGCCATTTGAGTAAAGTGAACTCATTGTTATGTTCAAGAAACCAGTCTGAGATGATTTGAGCTTTGTGACATGGTGCATTATCCTGCTGGAAGTAGCCATCAGAAGATGGGTACACTGTAGTCATAAAGGGATGGACATGGTCAGCAACAATACTCAGGTAGGCTGTGGCGTTTAAAACGATGCTCAATTGGTACTAAGGGGCCCAAAGTGTGCCAAGAAAATATCCCCCACACCATTACACCACCACCACCAGCCTGAACTGTTGAGACAATTCAGGATGGATCCATGCTTTCATGTTCTTTACGCCAAATTCTGACCCTACCATCTGAATGTCGCAGCAGAAATCAAGACTCATCAGACCAGGCAACGTTTTTCCAATCTTCTATTGTCCAATTTTGGTGAGCCTGTGCGAATTGTAGCCTCCGTTTCCTGTTCTTAGCTAACAGGAGCGGCACCCGGTGTGGTCTTCTGCTGCTGTAGCCCATCTGCTTCAGGGTTCGACATGTTGTGCGTTCAGAGATGGTATTCTGCCTACCTTGGTTGTAACGAGTGGTTATTTGAGTTATTGTTGCCTTTCTATCATCTCTAACCAGTCTGCACATTCTCCTCTGACCTCTGACATAAACAAGGCATTTTTGTCCACACAACTGCCGCTCACTGGATATTTTCTCTTTTTCGGACCATTTTCTGTAAACCCTAGAGATGGTTGTGCGTGAAAATCTCAGTAGATCAGCAGTTTTTGAAATACTCAGACCAGCCTGTCTGGCACCAACAACCATTCCACAATTAATTAAAGTTAAATTTTTACTTTAAGTGTTTCGTTACTTTAATTTTTTTAAACATTTTTAATATAACATTTCATGGACTACTAAACAACACTGAAGTAATATTGAAACAAACTTACATTAACACACATGAGACAAAACATTATGTCAACCTTCATAATATGGTTTCAATTACATGATGCCATTTAAAAATATATGATTTAAGTGTTTTGGGGCTGTGGTGTAACTGTTTGTCCCAGACCGGATGCATTTATTGTGTATTCAGTGTGTACAGATATACAATGCAAAATACAAACTCTCACCTGGCACTCCAGTGGCATTGCAGTTGATGACAACCCATCTGTGCAGCCTGATTCAGTTCTTCTAGAAGCTGTTGTGTCATGATCTGTGTGCTCCTATGAAGTGCAAAACAGACTAAATTAACATAACTACAGTTTACGGCTATTGCAGATTTCTATAAATGACATGTCATAACATTTCTTAAAGTGAAAAAATAGTTATTTTATATTACAGTGAAACAACATTAATAAAGATTTAATTGAATTTTTTCCCCTACGGTAGAGAAGTGCTTAATATGCAATATATAAAATATTACAACAAACATTACAAACCTATTCATCTTTACCTATACCGACGAGTGTAAAGACGATCGACTCTACCTTGCGCGACTCCACCGAGCAAGAACACCGACAAGGCACTTGAGTATTGCTTTCTCCCCTTTCTTTACTTTTTGTACTAATTGTTCTCATTTATTTATTCAGTCAATTGGACACACAATGTGCTTTCAAATCTCTACTATTACTACTAACACTCGGAAGGCACGCACTGTGTGTCGGAAGCAGGCCAATCCTACTAACCTACGGCCTGTCCCTCTGTCTTCTACTACTTTACTCTCTATTCCGATTGGTCTCTGGAACTGCCAGTCTGCTGTAAACAAAGCAGACTTTATTCTTTCTATTGCTACTCAACCTCATGGCCCTAACTGAGACTTGGATCAAACTTCAGGACACTGCCACTCCTGCAGCACTCTCCACTAACTTCACTTTTGTGCCCTCGCACAATTGGGAGGGGTGGAGGTACGGGCCTCCTTATTTCAAATGAATGGAAATTTGATCTTCTACCATCTCTTACTGGCAACAGTTCATTTGAATCTCATGCAATTACTATTACACACCCTGTTAAAATCCACTTTGTAGTTGTGTATCGTCCCCCAGGTCAACTGGGTAACTTCCTGGAGGAGCTGGATGTATTACTGTCCAACTTTCTGGAGGATGGTACTCCTCTTGTACTGCTCGGCGACTTCAACATTCACCTAGAAAAACCCCAGGCTGCTGACTTCAACACTCTTCTCACTTCATTTGACCTCAAGCGAGTGTCTACTATGGCTACTCATAAATCAGGTAACCAACTGGACCTCATCTACACACGCTACTGCTCCACTGACAACACATTAGTTACTCCACTGCACACCTCAGACCACTTCCTCATCACTTCTAACCTCACACTAACTCCGGACACAGCACATACTCCCCCACAGGTCACCATTCGCCGTAACCTACGCTCGCTCTCTCCCTCCCTCTTGCTTTTCCTCAATGGTTACATCTGCACTTCCTTCACCCTCTCAGTTTTCAGCGCTGGACACAAACAGTGCTACTGACACTCTTTGCTCCACTCTAACATCTTGCTTAGACAACTTTTGCCCCCTTTCATCCAGAACAGCACGCTCTACCCCCTCTGCCCCCTGGCTGTCTGATGTTCTCCGTGAACATCGCGCTAAACTAAGGGCTGCAGAGAGGAAATGGCACAAATTAAAAAAACTCTGCTGACCTTAGTGCGTATCAGTCACTCCTCTCTTCCTTCTCTGCAAACGTCTCCATGGCTAAATCAACATACTACCACAACAAAATCAACAACTGTTCTGACTCTCGCACATTTTTCAAAACTTTCTCTTCTCTTCTCTGTCCTCCTCCCCCTCCTCTTCATCAACTCTTACAGCTGATGACTTTGCAATTTTCTTCACAAATAAAACAAGAACCATCAGTGACCAATTCCTCACACCACAAACTGATAACTTCATACCGACTAATAAACACTCCCTCACCTCCTTCTCTCCTCTCTCAGAGACGGAAGTTTCCAATAATCCCACCATCCTATCCCCACTCACCTCCTTCAGGCTATTTCTTCTTCGGTCATACCTGCGCTTACTCACATTATCAACACCTCTCTTTACACTGGTACATTTCCAACAGCATTTAAGCAGGCTCGGGTATGCCCACTGCTTAACAAACCCTCTCTAAATCCAGCACTTTTAGAACACTACAGACCGGTATCCCTTCTTCCATTCATTGCAAAGACACTTGAGCGAGTTGTGTTCAACCAACTCTCTTTGTTTCTTGCACAGAACAATCTTCTGGACAACAACCAATCTGGCTTCAGAAGCGGCCACTCTACTGAGACTGCCCTACTCTCGTTACAGAGGCTCTGAGACTTGCAAGAGTGGCTTCCAAATCCTCTGTACTCATCTTACTGGACCTGTGTGCTGCTTTTGACACAGTTAACCATCAGATCCTCCTGTCCACTCTCAGAAAGGTGGGCATCTCAGGAACCGCACTCCTGTGGTTTGAGTCTTACCTCTCAGATAGGTCCTTCAAGGTATCTTGGAGAGGTGAGGTATCCAAGTCACAACATCTAGCTACTGGGGGTGCCTCAGGGCTCAGTTCTTGGACCACTTCTGTTCTCTGTCTACATGGCATCACTAAGTTTTGTCATTCAGAAACATGGCTTTTCATATCACTGCTATGCTGATGACACTCACCTTCACCTCAACCTAGCTAAGACTGAACTGGTTGTAGTTTCAGAAAACCCATCACTTCATCACAATTTCACCTTCCAGTTAGGCTCATCAACAATAACTCCTTCAAAAACAGCCAGAAACCTTGGAGTTGTGATTGATGATAAGATGAATTTTTCTGACCACATTGCTAAAACTGCCCGGTCCTGCAGATTTGCTTTATACAATATTAGGAAGATCAGGCCCTTTCTTTCCTGCTCTGTTTACCTACCTGCAAGCTCCTTCGACGATCTATTCCACGTACTCCTGCGCTCCGACGATTCATTGTTCCAGCCTCTCACCTGAAAGAGAGAAAAGGACACGTTACTCCTATAAGCTAAGTTTCCAAACTGAACCCGCTTCCTGCATACTTCCCTCTGTATTATTGTCTTGTCATCTCCTGCCTAATACACCTGCCATTGTGTTGACTTACCCTTGTGTTTCCAGTGTGTTTGCTGACAACCTCATTGTTCACTCATTTTCCTGAAAATAAATTAACATTAATTGGCACAATTTTAAACTGAAAACTAAAAAACTGCATGGTTAATCAATTGCTTACCATATTACAATATTTAAAATTATAAATTACCTCAGAAATTATCGCCAAAACAACATATCCTTCCAATGTTTCAAGAAGCCACACCCAGTTTACTCCAAAAAAGCTGCTCATTAACTCTGCATAACTCAACACTGTTATTGGCTAAACCTTTACTAAATAATTATTAGTAAGAAAACTAAATAATACACTCTTTCACTAATCTATAAAACAATAACTGACCCAATTAACCAATAAAAAATATATTCATGTAATATACTTTCCCATTAAAAGGTTAATTAAAAAAAATAAAAATAAAAATCAGTAGGAGTACACTATTGAGGCTCACACAGCTTACTGACAAAAATCAACACAAATGACCACAGAAAAAAAAATCTTTTTAAAATTAAAACATTAACACTAACATTAAAATTCACAGTAAAAAGAAAAATTGTTGTTATATTTATAACATATAGTACAGGTAAGCACCATTAAAATGGTGGCGCGAGTACATCGCGAGGCTCTGGGTCTCTACAGATTCTGCAATTTTGCGGTATTTTTATTAATCATCTCGGGTCTGTTCGTGCAGAACAGTTACATCATACACCCGTTGTGAGCTTTTGAATATTGGTTTGCGAATTTCCGACATTTTTATGGACAATCTTCGACTCCTTCCTGAGATCGCTAGGACACCTGAGGCTATGCACTCTACCCGGCCGGGCGGAAGTGCTCGCAGGCGGCATCGAGATCGTAAACAAAGGCGGGGGAAGCGCGGAGGACTAAGAGCTAAGCTAAGGCTAACACCACACCGGCTCTCTTTACCCAGCATTTTTCTTGCCAATGTACGGTCGCTAGTGAACAAAATGGAGGAGACTCAACCCAGCATCACACACAGCAAGAAACTTTTGAACTGTAACATCCTAATCTTCACGGAAACCTGGTTAAACAGCGGAATACCGGACACCGCTATTGAGCTAGCGGGACGCCACACACTCCGGGCGGATAGAACATTAGATGGCTCCGGTAAGACCAGAGGTGGTGGATTGTGCATTTACATTAACAAAGCTTGGTGCACAAACTCTGCTATTGTTGGGAGTCATTGTTCAGCTAACCTTGAGTTTCTCATGGTTAAATGTAGAACCGTTTATCTACCGCGGAGTTCACTTCCACCATTATAACTGCAGCCTATTTTCCCCGGATGCTGATGCCAAGCTTGCTATGAAAGAACTTCACGCAGCCATCAGTAAACAACAGACTGATCACCGGAGCGGCTTTTATTGTTGCAGGTGACTTTAATCACTCAAACTTAAAGTCAGTGCTACCCAAGTTTCACCAGCATGTTTCCTGTCACACCAGAGGAAACAAAACCTTAGACCATGTTTACACAAACATGGCTGGAGCTTACGTTGCGACACCCCTCCCCCACCTGGGACAGTCAGATCACCTTTCTTTGTTCCTCACCCCCAAATATGCACCCCTCATTAACCGTGTGAAGCCATCAGTGAAGACCATCAAGGTGTGGCCTGCGGGGGCAGATTCCACGCTCCAGGAAAGGTTTCTGCACATGGACTGGAGTATGTTTGCTTCTCAAGCCACCAGTGGCGCTCACATAGACATTGACTCCTACACCTACTCTGTATTGGATCATATCAATATCACCATTGACAGTGTTACAACCCAGAAACAGATCACCACATATCCAAATCAGAAGCCTTGGATGGACAAGGAAGTGCGACTCCTGTTGAAGTCACGCAACACTGCCTTCAGATCAGGAGATGCACAAGCCTACAACACATCCAGAGCAAACCTGAAGAGGGGCATCAAAAAGGCCAAGCACTGCTACAAGCTAAAGATAGAGGGACACTTTTCCAACTCTGACCCTCGACGCATGTGGCAGGGCATTCAGGCCATCAGTGACTACAAACCCACCCACTCCACCCCCGCAGCCACTGATGTCAACATCCTGAACGAGCTAAATTACTTTTATGCTCGCTTTGAAAGAGACAACAGAGAAACTGCCACCAAGCTCAATCCCTCAGCTGACCACCCACCAATCACACTCTCCTCCACAGATGTCTGCAATGCACTGAGCCGGATAAGCGCGCACAAGGCTGCTGGACCAGACAACATCCCTGGTCGTGTTCTCAGGGCATGTGCGGAGCAGCTCGCTGGGGTTTTTACAGACATTTTCAACCTGTCTCTTGCCCAAGCAGCTATACCAACATGCTTTAAATGCACTTCCATTGTGCCAGTGCCAAAACACTCTAGTCCGAGGTGCCCTAATGAGACTGCCCTGTAGCACTCACACCCATCGTTATGAAGTGCTTTGAGCGGCTGGTCCTGGAACACCTAAAATACCAGTTTGCCTACCGTAGCAATAGGAGCACAGAGGATGCAGTTTCCATGGCACTGCACTCTGTGCTCACTCACCTGGACAATAAGAACACTTATGCACGTATGCTGTTTGTTGACTTCAGCTCAGCATTTAACACTGTCATCCCAACCAAGTTAATAGCCAAACTTGGAGACCTGGGCATCAATACTTCAATGTGCAACTGGATTTTGGACTTCCTGACCAACAGACCCCAGAATGTTCAATCAGGATTCACCTGCTCCACATCCATCACACTTAACACTGGTGTACCACAGGGCTGTGTGCTAAGCCCGTTTCTCTACTCCCTCTTCACCTCCTTAGATCCATACACAGCCTGTGTATGGATCTAATTCCATCGTCAAGTTCGCAGACGATACTACGGTGATTGGCCTCATCAGTAACAACGATAAGACTGCCTATAGGGAGGAGATCCAGCACCTGGCCACATGGTGCACTGAAAATAACCTGCTCCTCAACACCACTAAAACGAAGGAGCTCATCGTGGACTTCAGGAAGGAGTCAAGAGGCACACACGACACCATCCACATCAATGGAATGGCTGTTGAGCGTGTCTCCAGTTTCAAGTTCCTGGGGATCCACATCTTGGCGGACATGTCGTGGAAAACCAACACCTCCAGCCTGGTCAAGAAGGCTCACCAGCGCTTCTTCTTCTTCCTGAGGACACTGAGGAAGAATCAACTTTCCTCGGCTATCCTGGTGAACTTCTATCGCTGTGCAATAGAAAGCATCCTGACCAACTGTGCCGCAGTATGGTATGGGAGCTGCTCTGTTGCGGAGCGCAAGGCACTGCAGCGGGTGGTGAAAACTGCCCAGCGCATCACAGGGACTCCACTACCTGCCATCGAACACATCCAGAAGAAACGCTGTCTGCATCGAGCTCGCAGCATCCTTAAGGACTCCTCTCATCCAGCTCACAGACTGTTTTCTCTCCTGCCCTCCGGCAGGCATTTCAGGTGCCTCCGGACTAGGACCAGCAGACTAAAGAACAGTTTCTTCCCTAGAGCTGTCTCTTTACTGAACTCTAACCCCCGTTGATCCACTTCCTCATATATTGCTAACTCTTCTCTCCTACCTCACATCTGCTTTATTTGCACTACTGAATGTAAATTTGCACTACCGACTGTTTATTACAGTAACAACTGTTTACTTTTGCATCTTGCACTACCATACCTAAATTGGATTATGCTCATTTGCACTGCCGACTGTTATTTACATTATCAACTGTTTACATTTGCATTCTGCATCGTACGTCTAACTGTATTATGCAATCATTTCCACTGCACTTTTACACTAATAGCTTCGGTCCATACTCTATTGCACTACCTTAATCCACTGCTATATTCCTCATCTTAGCCTAACATATCATTGTATACTTCTATCTGTAAAATGCTGTTTATAGTAATAGCCATCTGTATATTATATCATATTGATAGTACATATTCACCTGTGAAATTCTGTTTTTAGTAATAGCCATCTGTATATTTATTCACTATACATATTCACCTGTAAATTCTGTTTATAGTAATAACCATCTCTCTATATATATTTATACATATATTCAGTACATATCCTTGTCCTGCACTTATTCAACCATTGTATATCCTGCACTTGCTGCTATTGCACTTCTGGTTAGACCTAAACTGCATTTCGTTGCCTTGTACCTGTACTTGTGTAATGACAATAAAGTTGAATCTAATCTAATTACACAACCAACAGTGACGTTTTGATAAATACCATCACAATTAAACATTTCACACTAATTTAAATTTACTTAAAATACTTCCAAACAACAATAACTGCAAAACCATAACTCATCTAATAGAAACAGTCGGCTGTGTTTTCATTACTCCATAATACAGCATTTAGAACAAATCAAACATTCAATAACCTATTCATAAACAACGACCTCTTAAAATGAATTTGAATGAATCGTCTCAAATAATGACTCAATGACTCACTCACTCCACCTCTCACCACCTACTGTCAGTTTAGTTTCATGTGCAAAATTATCATTTGTTCCAAAATGTCTTATTTATATATTAGGGCTGTCAGTCGATTAAAATTTTTAAACTAGTTAGTTACAGGGTCCTGCTGTGAAAATACCCCCAAAACATCATTTAAAGCTATTATTGTGTTAAATGTTTAGGCTACAACGGCCTAACACAAAGTATGGAACATAAAAGAAGATAAGTTGAGGAACAGCTCAACAGCTTACCAACAGTCTTCAAAATACCTTCTTTTACGTTGTGCAAAAGAAAGTAAGTCATTGAGGTTTGAAACAACATGAGGGTGAGTAAATGATGACAGAATTTATTTATTTCTTTATTTTTGGCGAACTATCCCTTTAATGTTTTTATTTATTTATTATTTTAATAAATGAAATGATACTCTAAAGAAGAAACTAAAACTACCAGCAGGTGGCAGTAAATGTCTTTATGAGTCGATTCGTCCAAACGGCTGATTCATTCATTCGTCCAAACGGCTGATTCATTTTATTATAGCAAAATAATTATTTCTCAGGTAATATTAGCTTTTATTGATTATGCTGATATTGTATATCTAAATACATCTGATACTCATCTGAAGCCTCTTAATGTGGTTTACAACTCTGTGTAGATTTCATTAGTTACTGTTCCATTAATCAACACCATTGCTGAGTATTTTCTCCTTAATGTGGTTTACAACTCTTT
The DNA here is from genome assembly GCF_012432095.1 of Onychostoma macrolepis. NCBI lineage: Eukaryota > Metazoa > Chordata > Actinopteri > Cypriniformes > Cyprinidae > Onychostoma > Onychostoma macrolepis. The sequence continues at coordinate 316,237 of NC_081157.1, forward strand.
GTGTAGATTTGTGTTAAGGTGTCCATATCGTACTCATTACTGCCATATGTACGAAATGCTTAATTGGTTACATCCTGAATCAAGAAGACAATTTCATTGGTTTGTTTATTTTTAAATGCGTATTATTATTATTATTATTATTATTATTATTATTGTCCTTGGTATTTGAAACAGTACCTGATTCCAGACAGATCTTCTTATTCACTTAGACGTGTACAATTTCTGTTCTTTGTTATTCCCAGAATTTTTAGTGAAGCCGGACGTAGGTGTCACAAAACAAGGCCAGAGACAACAGGTAAGTGACAAACTGGATGGTTTATTGAAGGGGAATCAGGAAACTGGAACAGGAGAGGCAAGGGCAGGTGACTGAGCAAAACAATGAAGGATTCAGAGTGCTTAGCTGTGATCTTGATGGTGTTTCTTTTGCAGGTGTGTTGGGGATCTTGGAGCAGGAACAAAGGAGTCATTGGAGGATCGTGTGAAAGGGTAAGCATTCCTGGAAGCTTTCCTGTAGCTCAAATAGTAGAGCATGGCGCTAGCAACACCAAGATCATGGGTTCGATTCCCAGGGAAAGCAAGAGCTGATAAAATGTAAAAACTGTAACTTGAATGCAACTGTAACTTTGGATAAAAGCGTCTGCTAAATGCATAAATGTAAAAAGTATTCCAGGTAAGTAGTTCTTTGGGAGCTCAGAGCAGTCCGTGTAGGTGAACAGTAGACCGGACAATGAGGGGTTGGGATGTGTGTGTGTTTATAGTGTGGCTTGATTGGTGACAGCAGGTGCGGGTGATCAGTACTCAGGTGATTGTGAGCGGGTGATTGTCCTGGATGGTGACTGTGGTGATTGTGACAAATCCCTGACAGTGGGTCTTTTCAATATAAAGCTCCATTTTATTGGAATAATCTTTCTCAGTCTTTGATATCTCTTGCTTCCCTTTATTGCTTTAGGTCATCTTTATTTGTAGTGATAGAATGTATTTGTATTTAACAATACTAACACTAACCCCTAGGTGTCAGTAGAGTTGGAAGATTATGAGGGAGAAGTGAATCTGTGTTGCTGCTGCTCCAGGTCCCGTCCTGAAAAATAAAATAAAAACCAGTTTGTTACAAAACTGAATCAACTGAATTTACTGAATCAAGAAACATTACAATTTTCTTATCTCAAACTAATTAGATTAGATTAGATTAGATTCAACTTTATTGTCATTACACAAGTACAGGTACAGGGCAACGAAATGCAGTTTAGGTCTAACCAGAAGTGCAATAGTAGCAAGTGCAGTATATACAATGGTTGAATAAGTGCAGGACAAGGATATGTACTGAGTATATGTATAAATATATATAGAAAGATGGTTATTAATATAAACAGAATTTACAGGTGAATATGTATAGTGAATAAATATACAGAAATTACAAGTGAATATGTATAGTGAATAAATATACAGAATTTACAGGTGAATATGTATAGTGAATAAATATACAGAATTTACAGGTGAATATGTATAGTGAATAAATATACAGATGGCTATTACTATAGGCAGAATTTACAGGTGATATGTACTATCAATATAATATATATACAGATGACTGTTACTATAAACAAGGTGTAAAAGTGCAGTGGAAGTGATTGCGTATTACAATTAGACATACGGTGCAAAATATTAATGTAAGCATTGATAATGTAACAACAGTCGGCAGTGCAAATGAGCATAGTCCAATTTAGGTATGGTAGTGCAAGATACAAAAGTAAACAGTTGTTACTGTGATAAAAATTTACATTCAGTAGTGCAAATAAGGCAGATGTGAGGTAGGAGAGAAGAGTTAATAATATATGAGGAAGTGGATCAACGGGGGTTAGAGTTCAGTAAAGAGACAGCTCTGGGGAAGAAACTGTTCTTTAATCTGCTGGTCCTGGTCCGGAGGCACCTGAAACGCCTGCCGGAGGGCAGGAAAGAAAACAGTCTGTGGGCTGGGTGAGAGGAGTCCTTAAGGATGCTGCGAGCTCGATGCAGACAGCGTTTCCTCTGGATGTGTTCGATGGCAGGTAGTGGAGTCCCTGTGATGCGCTGGGCAGTTTTCACCACCCGCTGCAGTGCCTTGCGCTCCGCAACAGAGCAGCTCCCATACCATACTGTGACACAGTTGGTCAGGATGCTTTCTATTGCGCAGCGATAGAAGTTCACCAGTATAGCAGAGGAGAGCTGATTCTTCCTCAGTGTCCTCAGAAAGAAGAGGCGCTGGTGAGCCTTCTTGACCAGGCTGGAGGTGTTGGTTTTCCACAACATGTCCGCCGAGATGTGGATCCCCAGGAACTTGAAACTGGAGACACGCTCAACAGCCATTCCATTGATGTGGATGGTGTCGTGTGTCTCTTGACTCCTTCCTGAAGTCCACGATGAGCTCCTTCGTTTTGGTGGTGTTGAGGAGCAGGTTATTTTCAGTGCACCATGTGGCCAGGTGCTGGATCTCCTCCTATAGGCAGTCTCATCGTTGTTACTGATGAGGCCAATCACCGTGGTGTCGTCTGCAAACTTGACGATGGAATTAGATCCATACACAGGCTTGCAGTCGGAGGTGAAGAGGGAGTAGAGAAACGGGCTTAGCACACAGCCCTGTGGTACACCAGTGTTAAGTGTGATGGATGTGGAGCAGGTGAATCCTGATCGAACATTCTGGGGTCTGTTGGTCAGGAAGTCCAAAATCCAGTTACACATTGAGGTATTGATGCCCAGGTCTCCAAGTTTGGCTATTAACTTGGTTGGGATGACAGTGTTGAATGCTGAGCTGAAGTCAACAAACAGCATACGTGCATAAGTGTTCTTATTGTCCAGGTGAGTGAGCACAGAGTGCAGTGCCATAGAAACTGCGTCCTCTGTGCTCCTATTGCTACGGTAGGCAAACTGGTGTGAGTCCAATGTGGATGGTAGAGAGTCTTTTAGGTGTTCCAGGACCAGCCGCTCAAAGCACTTCATGACGATGGGTGTGAGTGCTACAGGGCGGTAGTCATTAGGGCACCTCGGACTAGAGTGTTTTGGCACTGGCACAATGGAAGTGCATTTAAAGCATGTTGGTACGGCTGCTTGGGCAAGAGACAGGTTGAAAATGTCTGTAAAAACCCCAGCGAGCTGCTCCGCACATGCCCTGAGAACACGACCAGGGATGTTGTCTGGTCCAGCAGCCTTGTGCGCGCTGATCCGGCTCAGTTCCTTGCAGACATCTGTGGAGGAGAGTATGATTGGTGGGTGGTCATCTGAGGATTGAGCTTGGTGGCAGTTTCTCTGTTGTCTCTTTCAAAGCGAGCATAAAAGTAATTTAGCTCGTTCAGGAAGTTGACATCAGTGGCTGCGGGGGTGGAGTGGGTGGGTTTGTAGTCACTGATGGCCTGAATGCCCTGCCACATGCGCCGAGGGTCAGAGTTGGAAAAGTGTCCCTCTATCTTTAGCTTGTAGCAGTGCTTGGCCTTTTTGATGCCCCTCTTCAGGTTTGCTCTGGATGTGCTGTAGGCTTGTGCATCTCCTGATCTGAAGGCAGTGTTGCGTGACTTCAACAGGAGTCGCACTTCCTTGTTCATCCAAGGCTTCTGATTTGGATATGTGGTGATCTGTTTCTGGGTTGTAACACTGTCAATGGTGATATTGATATGATCCAATACAGAGGAGGTGTAAGAGTCGATGTCTGTGTGAGCGCCACTGGTGGCTTGAGAAGCAAACATACTCCAGTCTGTGTGTAGAAACCTTTCCTGGAGCGTGGAATCTGCCCCCGCAGGCCACACCTTGATGGTCTTCACTGATGGCTTCACACGGTTGATGAGGGGTGCATATTTGGGGTGAGGAACAAAGAAAGGTGATCTGACTGTCCCAGGTGGGGAGGGGTGTCGCAACGTAAGCTCCAGCCATGTTTGTGTAAACATGGTCTAAGGTTTTGTTTCCTCTGGTGTGACAGGAAACATGCTGGTGAAACTTGGGTAGCACTGACTTTAAGTTTGAGTGATTAAAGTCACCTGCAACAATAAAAGCCGCTTCGGGTGATCAGTCTGTTGTTTACTGATGGCTGCGTGAAGTTCTTTCATAGCAAGCTTGGCATCAGCATCCGGGGAATATAGGCTGCAGTTATAATGGTGGAAGTGAACTCCGCGGTAGATAAACGGTTCACATTTAACCATGAGAAACTCAAGGTTAGCTGAACAATGACTCCCAACAATAGCAGAGTTTGTGCACCAAGCTTTGTTAATGTAAATGCACAATCCACCACCTCTGGTCTTACCGGAGCCATCTAATGTTCTATCCGCCCGAGTGTGTGGCGTCCCGCTAGCTCAATAGCTGTGTCCGGTATTCCGCTGTTTAACCAGGTTTCCGTGAAGATTAGGACGTTACAGTTCAAAAGTTTCTTGCTGTGTGTGATGCTGAGTCGAATCTCCTCCATTTTGTTCACTAGCGACCGTACATTGGCAAGGAAAATGCTGGGTAAAGAGAGCCGGTGTGGTGTTAGCCTTAGCTTAGCTCTTAGTCCTCCGCGCTTCCCCCGCCTTTGTTTACGATCTCGACGCCGCCTGCGAGCACTTCCGCCCGGCCGGGTAGGGTGCATAGCCTCGGGTGTCCTAGCGATCTCAGGAAGGAGTCGAAGATTGTCCATAAAAGTGTCGGAAATTCGCAAACCGATATCCAAAAGCTCACAACGGGTGTACGATGTAAAGGCACAACTGTTCTGCACGAACAGGCCCGAGATGAGTAAGAAAAATACCGCAAAATTGCAAAATCTGGAGAGACCCAGAGCCTCGCGATGTACTCGCGCCGCCATCTTGGGAGTAACATGTGTATGCTTTTAAATTTTCTTGTTGATTCTGACATTGATTGTATTGTAATCCTGCTGTGGGTGTGAGGGACTGGTTGAGCATGTCTTCTGTTTAGCATATTTGTGTGTGTACATGTTTTGTATGATTGTTTTGTTTATGTTGTAATATTTTGTTTTTGTGTTTTTAGGACCCCCTTGGAAATGAGATGTCACATCTGAAGGGGCTATCCTTTCAAGAAATTCAATATATTCATTAAAACATCAGTTTGAATAAGGAAAGGAATATATTTGTCGTAGTATCCTTTCAATGGTTAAAGTTGCCAGTCATTGCATGCTTCACATGTGGTGCACTTTATACTGTATGTACCATTTTGATGTACCTTTTTTAGAATTTGAAAGATAATAAAGCTATTGTATGGTAAGTGAGATCTCTGATTGTAGTTCCTAACCCAAGAGTTGATCGTGCTTAAGTTTGTTGACACCAATAAAATGAGCTTAATGTGGCAATTTACTGATCTGAAGACATCAGCATAACGAATGAGGTGAAAACAGGATCTATTGACATGAAATAAAGAGTCTTTTCAGCTCCTCTGATAACATTGATGAGCCATAGACTATCAATATAGTCACCTTTATTTATGGGTGATTAGACTATGGGCACTTTTATGTTCTTTGGTGGTTTAAAAATACATATAATTTTGGACAAATTCTGCTTTCTTTTCAAACTAACAATGAAACCACCTTAAACACTTTTTACTACCTTTCTATTATGATTTTTTCATACTTTTCAACCTCCTTATAGGTGTCAAAATCACTGTTTTCTCCTTGTCGCACACCCAGACTTTTAAACTTCAACAATGAAAATACAGTCTAAAAATATGACTTATCTGGTAACTATTAATGTACCTGAATTAAGGACTAGTAAAATAATTAAAATACATTATAGTATTATAGTAAAACTAGACAAAGTATTTAATGAAGATGAGTTACATTCGTGTTTATTTTTGTATTGTTTATGTCATATTGTGTTACTTATAACAGTATCATCTTTCAGTAGAACTCTTTTAGCATATATCCCGACTCAAATAATGTGTTTCTAAGAGCAAACACTCAGATGATCTGCTGATGATCCTGAATGTCTTGTTGAATGAGTGTTGATCGTCTGAGGCTCATCAATATTAACAGCTGCTGAAAACACTTTTTATTTCATGACAATAGTTCCTGTTCTCACCTCAGTTATTATGCTGATGTCTTCAGATCTCCTGTAAATTGCCACTTCAAGCTAATGTCATTGGTGTAAACAGACTGAAGGTATTTGTTGCTTACAAATATGTAGATTTATTTCTGTCTTTATGCTTTCCAATGCTTTCCTCACAGTTCTTTACTACTTTTCTAGATATCTACCATTATTTTAATGAAGAAACGGAATAATGTTAGAATTAGAAATAAAAAATTGTGAATTAACATCAGTTGCTTTATGATACACAGATATAAATGCTTACGTTGGTTAGTTAATATACGAGTCAAAGACAAAAATGGGATTATATAGCAAAAAGAAAAAAAACAACTTTCTAGGTATATTTAGAAGAAGAATCATTTGATGACATGTTCAAACACTGTGTTTAAGGATCATAGTGCTGCCCAAAAATACTCATTAATTGTCCATTTAAATCTCTATACTTTGATACTGTCCTTCAAAACACTAGCTTTTACCCATTTGTCAGCAAGAACTTTATAATCAGTTAAAGTAGCCAAATAAAATTAAGTATGGTATTCTTTTAGATACAGTATTTTATTAAGTACAGGTCAGAACAACACAACTAATATAACAACTGACTACAGAATAACTATACACACATTTGCACTTAATGGGTTTTCTGTGAATATATATAACTTTGGTCAATTTCATTTGTTGCAGACACTAAAATTTGACATCTGGTCTTTGACCCTATAAAAACAAACTCAGTAAGTGATAGATTTTTGGCAGATCAGCTCCTCCCACACTGGAACTCATCATCAGTGAAGCTCCTCCCACACTGGAACTCATCACCAGTGAAGCTCCTCCCACACTGGAACGCATCATCAGTGAAGCTCCTCCCACACTGGAACTCATCATCAGTGAAGCTCCTCCCACTGCAGTTCAGTAATAAATGCTGGAAGATTCCCATCAGTTCAGAAGTGAAGGCGAGCGTCAGAGCATCAGGAAGAGCTGAAATCTGATCAAAGACTGAGTTTATTAAAGAGGACAGAGAGAAGATGAGAGATCCAGAGCCCTGCAGAATCAAACACACTGAAGATACTGAACAACAAACAGGTTGGTGTTTATTCTTCATTCACGATGCTGAAGAACATTCATGTTAGAAAGATTCAAGCACTTCATCACATTTAGATAAACAGTTCAATTATGAAGTTTTCAACAGATATTCAGTATGTTGGATACAACATTGTGTGGTTTGTTATATTTTTTTAAGCAATAACCAATAAACAGCAAATTGTATGAAGTAAATGGGCTTTCCAGACTGTCTGACAGGGTTGAAGGAATAACTTAACCCTTTAAAACCGACGGTAGCGCCCGCGCTCCGGTTTGCGTGTCTCTGTTTAAAAGTCAATAGAAACCGAAACCAAAAGGGTAGCGCAATAATTCTTTTTCAAAATCAGAGACGTTACACAGTCAGATCAAGTCTACAACATGCTCCTGTTGCGTTGTTTTCACCCTCTAACAAGTCTGCACAAATTGCATAAAATGCGTATACAACAAAATACACTAAAAATAACATTGCACGTCTTTGCACACATGTTCTATAGATCTGAGGTTGCTAGCGGTTGCTAGATACCTTTTACTACGTCTACTATGACGTAATCACGTTCTGTGCACTTTGACCTCAAGGTGTGTCTCATGTGGTGACGTCACAAGCCGCAACATTTGACTTTCATTTGCTGTACGTATATACTACTGCTGCTGCTGCGTTCTTTTCATCACTCTTATTTATTTATCATGGCAATCTGTTGAATTTTTTTCTTTTTCACAAATGCACCTTTACAAATGCAAGCACAATCACACACTCGCATAATGTTACGACTGCATGAAAACATAAGTACATGCACGCGGAGGTTTTGGAGCTACTAACGTTACTCGCGTGCGACGACGAGTAACTCTCCGACTGTTCATCTGCTCCAGAATCTGTTTCTAGTGGGGTTTATTTTTGTTTTATGTATTTGTTTTGTTTTGTTTTTACACAAGAATAACTGATGTTGTTTGTATTTATTTTTCAATCAACATCGCTCTCAAAAGCAAAATATAATATTTTTTTACCCCACAAATTCAAGTGCACTCCATTCATCTGTGAGGCATGCCACATACCCCTCTGCATTATTCTAGTCAGGAATTGTCACAAGTGTTATCACAGCCTTTTTGCATTTTTAGTTATGATAAATTACAGATTTTAGAGTAGTGTAACTGATTATTTTACATTATCTTTTGTAGTTGTTCAATCAATATTGCTCTCAAAATCAATATATTACCGGTTTGACTTCACAACGTACGTTTATAAAAATGAGTGTATCTCACAAACGAATTTATGTAATCAGTCCAAATCAATTGTATGTAGTTTCAAAGTGTTTTATGCAAGTTTTTTACATTGACAAGTTTGAGGTTTGACATTTGTGATATTTCTGTATTTAGTAAAATATGTTGAAAAAAAAAATCGATTTTCATATTTTTTTGGTTTATTGCACTTTTGAGCTATTTATCTAGTAATTATGGATTTCTTACATACACAGCCTTCAAATCGGAGGTGTAAGGATTGTATTGATATATGGCATTTGAAAATGCTCAAAAGAATGACAGCACAGCATGTAAAAATACTAAGATATACTCTGGCGGAATTGTTCTATGGCAGGTCTTAAAGGGTTAAAGGGATAGTTCACCCAAAAATGAAAATTCTGTCATCATTTACTCACCCTCAGGTTGCTCCAAACCTGTATAAATTTCTTTATTCTGCTGAACTCAAAGGAAGATATTTGGAAGAATGTCAGGAACCAAACAGATACCCCCATTGACTACCATATATTTATTTTTCATGCTATTTTTCCTACTATGGAAGTAAATGGGGACGAGATCTGTTTGGTCCCTTTAACTTAACATTAGATGATTGATAGTACTCACTACAACAAAATTTAATTTGTGCCTAAAATGTTTTGAAAACAATATCTGGAATGACAATGTACCTCATTCATGCAATTAATTCATAAAAACACACCAGAATGATTATTATGTTTTACAGCAGCTGTCTTGTTTCTGCTATTACATCAATAATCACTTTCATATTTTACTCTTTGTATATTAGTTTATTTAAAGACTTATTTAATGATTTTTTTTTCATTTTAGACCTGATGGAAGAGAACGAGGAGAGTGAAGAACTGAGTGAAGTGGAGGAGAAACATCATGTCAAACCTCGCTCAAAGATTAAAAAGACATTTTTAAAGAAAAGAAAAGCCAAGAAATCTATCACCTGCACTCAGTGTGGAAAGAGTTTCACAAACAAACAAAGTCTTGAACGTCACATGAGAGTTCACATCAGAGAAAAGCCGTTCACATGTGATCAATGTGGAAAGAGCTTCACAAACAAACATAATCTTAATGATCACATGAGGATCCACACCGGAGAGAAGCCATTCGTGTGCGGTCAGTGTGGAAAGAGTTTCACAAAACAAGGAACCCTTAAAGTACACATGAGGATCCACACCGGAGAAAAGCAATTCAAGTGTGGTCAGTGCGGCAAAACATTTCATTGGTCATCAGACCTGAAGAAACACCTGGTAGTTCATACGAAGGAGAAGCCACATTCCTGTTCTGAATGTGGAAAGAGTTTTTCACAGCGGGGGAGTTTACATGTACATCAGAAAACTCACACTGGTGTGAGAGAGTACTTGTGCTTTGAGTGTGACAAGACTTTTACTACAGCGAGCTCTTTAAACCTGCACCAGAGGATCCACACTGGAGAGAAACCTCACAAGTGTTCACACTGTGACAAAAGATTCAGTCGGTCAGGAAATCTGAAAACACATCAGAAGATCCACAGCAGAGAGAAGCCGCATACGTGTGAACAGTGTGGGAAGAGTTTCACATTCAAATATCTTCTTAATATTCACATGAGGATCCACACCGGAGAGAAGCCGTTCAAGTGTGATCAGTGTGGAAATCAATTCAAAGAAAAAGAATCCCTTAAAAAACACATGACAGTCCACACTGGAGAAACGCCATTTACATGTGTTCAGTGCGGGAAGAGTTTCCCATACAAACTAAGTCTTGAGCATCACATGAGAGTTCACACCGGAGAGAAGCCGTTCACATGTGATCAGTGCGGGAAGAGCTTCACGCAACCAGCACATCTTAAAGTACACATGAGAGTTCACACCGGCGAGAAGCCGTACAAGTGTGGTCAGTGCGGGAAGAGTTTCACAGACAAACATAATCTTAATGTTCACATGAGAGTTCACACCGGAGAGAAGCCATTCACATGTGACCAATGTGGAAAGAGCTTCGCACAATCAGTACATCTTAAAGTACACATGAGGATCCACACTGGAGAAAAGCCACACACGTGTGATCAGTGCAGGAAGAGTTTCACATACAAACATAATCTTAATGATCACATGAGGATCCACACCGGAGAGAAGCCGTTCGCGTGTGATCAGTGTGGAAAGAGTTTCACAAAACAAGGAACCCTTAAAGAACACAAGAGTGTTCATACGAAGGAGAAGCCACATTCCTGTTCTGAATGTGGAAAGTGTTTTTCACGGCTTAAAAATTTACATGTACATCAGAAAATACACACTGATGTGAGAGAGTACTTGTGCTTTGAGTGTGACAAGACTTTTACTACAGCGAGCTCTTTAGAACTACACCAGAGGATCCACACTGGAGAGAAACCTTACAAGTGTTCACACTGTGACAAGAGATTCAGTCGGTCAGGACATCTGAAATCACATGAGAAGATCCACAGCAGAGAGAAACCTCACAAGTGTTCACACTGTGACAAAACATTCAGTCTGTTATCAAATCTGAAAAGACATGAGAGGATCCACAGCAGAGAGAAGCCACACACATGTGATCAGTGCGGAAAGAGTTTCTCTTTTAAAAGTCACCTGAAGATACACATGAAGATCCATTCAGTGGAGGAACCACACAGCGATGTTCACAAGTCTCCATCGCTGGAGTCAGAGTCAAGTCTCGAGTGATTTAATGACTTGCTAAAAAAATCTCATTAAAAATCCTCATGAACTGAACTCATCCTAATCACGAAGCTCTAGACAAAATATATGATCTTCTATGATATGCTTTGTAAGGTTAATGTACATCCAGCCTGTTACTTATGTTTTAATCCACTACAATGTACAAAACAGTTGTTCTGTAATGCAATTCTACGATAAGAGAGCTGCCTGATCTACCATGACACATAAGGAAATATGTGACACAGATATTACAAAACCATACAAATAAAGTCTTTCTTTATGATACAAGTCTGAGGAATTCAATTAAAGTTCCAGGAGGTCCGGTGTCTTCCCAGCGAAGGAGTGGACTAAAATAAATTATTTATGGGCCATTCTTCAGAATAATTGGTCCAAAGCCAGAGTTGGAAACATCTTAAAAAAAATGTCTGTATGCATATTGTATAATATCCAAGGTACACATTTCTAGTGATTGTGCAGTTAATTATCATATTGTATTTTCAGAAAGTTTTGGAATATTTGTCCTCTCCCCAAATTTGTCACTACCGAAACACTGTAATAATAATTTAATTAGAAGGGTTATATTGACCTTTTATATTTTGCTTACATCTACATTGTAAATATATATTTTTGCTATTTTATTTTAAAAATTCAGAGGAAAATCAATAACAATTACATTTTTAATAATATTTCAAATGTAATTTATGAGATTTGTTGTATTTTGAATCCAGTTTTTCTTTGTAAAAGGCAAAAAGTTGATCATACTGATTTCAAACTTAAGGATTCATTAGTTTGAATATACATTGAACCAAAAACTATCATAACATCTCAGATGATAATTCAGTATACTTCATTTTTGACAAAATATCCCATGTTTCTGTAATGACTGCACATTTTCAATAGTGACAGAAATGCTTTGGTAACAACCACATTACATCACAAGACTTTAAGTCACAAACTTAAAACACTACTACAAAAACATACTGAAATAATAATAATAATGATAATAAAAAACATTTGCATAATTGTACTAATATTGTGTTTATTTCCTCCAAATTTGAGGATTATGTTTTCCATTTTGTCACTATCAAAACAATAATGACATTTTTCGGTAGTGACAGTTTTAGATACTTTTGAACCTAGCTCAAAGATGCTGATCAGCACATGGTTAGCTAGCACAGTTCTGAACAGTGGTACACACAAAACTAAATGTTATGGAATAACTCCCAAAAAAGGTGTTCGGTAGTGATGCTGCTTAAAGTTACACACAGATTTTTTCTACTTTTGAACACATTTACCTTAAAATGATGAGACCTTGTGAGCTATGAGAGAGGAACACAGGAATATTTCCTGATCATAAATGTATGGGTTTAGTTCAAATCAGACTCAGACAATGGACTAAAACAAACACTGTTTCGGTAGTGACATGAAAAATGTGGGACACATTTTTTTACATTTTGCTACATAAAGTTTCATAATTTACAAAGAAAATATCAAATAAATATTTTTTGAACGATTATTTAAAAAATTCTAAGATTATTTTAAAAACAACAATGGAAAAAATACAAAAATGATTTCAATATCATTTTCATAAGTTGAAATTTATGGGTTAGGGTCTCGGGACAGTACCCAATAAATGATTTTATATATATATATATATATATATATATATATATGTGTGTAACCCTGGACCACAAAACCAGTCATAAGTGTCAATTTTTTTAAATTGAGATTTGTACATTGTCTGAAATCTAAATAAATAATATTTCTATTGATGTATGGTTTGTTAGACAATATTTGGCTGAGATACAACTATTTGAAAATCTGGAATCTGAGGGTGCAAAAAAATCTAAATATTGAGTAAATCTCCTTTAAAGTTGTCCAAATGAAGTTCTTAGCAATGCATATTACTAATCAAAAATTAAGTTTTAATATATTTATGGTAGGAAATTTACAAAATATCTTCATGGAACATGATTTTTATTTAATATCCTAATGATTTTTGGCATTAAAAAAAATCGATAATTTTGACCCTGTAGGATCAGAACGAGTCAGACAAAACTAAGATTCAATCAGAACATCGAAACATGAGGAGCCGAAATTCCAGAGAAGCCCAACAGGACTCATAAATCTGTCCATGGTACTCGGGCGCCATGAGTCTGGAGCAAGCCTAACCAACAAGCCTCTTTCACAGAACAGCTCGCAACATTAAGTCAAAAGAACAATTATTGATGAGTCCAAAGCAGGAAGGAGATCGTCAAATTTGGGGTAAATAATCAAGATTAATGGTCAAAGAGATGGCCATCACATGTGTTCCACATGAGAAATCACGAGCTTCTTTAGATTGACTTTTCCCCCACACATACAAGACAAAGAACCAGACTGAAAATCACAAGAGCCCCTCACTGCAGAACAAAGATCCAGGGGGCGGGGTTGGATCCACATCCAGTGGGTGGAGATTGGTAGGTTTAGGGGTGGAGATGGGTAGGTTTAGGGGTGGGGATGGGTGGGTTTAGGGATCAGGGGTGGAGACGGGTAGGTTTAGGTAAACGTAAGGTGGGAGGAGTTGGATCTAGATCCAACCACACCCCCTGGATCTTGTGTTCTGCAGCGAGCACTATCTCGAAAAATCATCCTAAAAGGACATTTCTAGGCATAACACTATATTATGTATGTAATCCACACATTAGACTATCATGTTTTAAGCACATATTATGTATGTCTTTCTAATAACTATTGAATGACTTCAAGGGTTAGTCGTGTTTGGTATGTATGAGCTTGACAATTCTAGCTTGAAACATTTCTTCCAATTGATTCTTTGTCAAATGTATCATATTCTGGTTATAGAAATCATGTCCAAAATTATACTTTACAAGAGCGTGTAAAATTTGGACCATGTGACCAGATAACAAACTGATTTATGATGTGAGGAACACCCCTAGCTAAGATAATAGCCTATCTGATTGGTCAACACACCAGTTGGGAAGTGTTCCAAAAGCCGAGTTTAAAACCTCAGGACACCATCAAATCTTCCCTTCTCCCTTCTCGTCCTTCTCGCCACCGCGTTTTGATGCTGCTTTTTAGCGCTCTTTGAGCGTGCTCTGGCCTACAGGCCAGTTGCTACTTAACACCACGATGAAAAGAAAAACTTCAACCAGACCAACTCCGCATCCTCAGCCAACGCCCAAGACATCACTTCAACGATTACTGAACTTCCAGCCAATCGGCAACTTGGGAAACCCCTTTTCCTGCAACAACGACAAAAGGGAATCCCTGTAACACAAAGGCAACGCAAGCAAGTAACCTGCAGATTCTAACTGAACTGGTGCATTTAATATAAATTTTAGCCTCATTGAGAAACTCAGTGCGAGGGTTAATTAAGTGATTGATGGTTTGTTCAGGTCTGTGCAATAGCACACATTGCTGTAAACTTGGGATTTCACATTCTCATTCTCTAAACTCATCCTTTCCTCACTTTCTGCAACGTGTGAATGTGTGAATGCGTGTGTTCATGTTAGATTAGTTTAAGTCTTAGGTTTACGTATATAAATAAAGTTTTATTTATATTGAAAAGAGAAGTATCTTGTGTTTTGTTCTTACAAGTTAATGTCTTAATCTGCCGATCTTGTTACTGTGCTTATTAATAGTGTTTTCACTATATTTTGGATTTTAATATCCAGTGCAGTTGATGTTGTACAGCTTGTTCAGTGAATCGCTGCCGACTCGGTGATCAGCCGCAAAACAGTGATTCTGTTCAAATTCCCTATAAAATCATAAATGATTCCCTTTGAGCTAAATTAAATTATTTACTTATCAAACCCTACAACCCATACAATGTATTTTTGGCTATTGCTACAAATATACCCCAGCAACTTAAGACTGCAGGGTCACACACACACACACACACACACACACACACATATATATATACTAAACTTACTAATATTTTAAATATTATTATGGGATAATAATTATGGGTTTCAGTAGATAGTGTAGCACAGTGTAGCTGTATTTGACGTACTGTAAACTCTAGTGTGAAGGCGCACACCTCGCCGTCGCTTTGTCTCTCACGCGCTAAGAAAGATACAAAGTGAGATAGTCTTTCATAACATACAGAATTAATGCGCTACATGTAAACAATATTCTTTGTTTGTATTTTTCTTTTTTTCCTGTCAAAATAACGGAGTTCCTTTGGAATTCTTCGGCTTTTATCTAATATTTTTATTCTAATTACTAAAGTTCTATCATCATATAATGCTAAATTATCATAATATCAGATTATTGTCACGGGTGTCTGTGCGGTGCACACAAAGTACGAGCGAAGACGAAGGTTTAAAGGGAATAAGGTATTTAATATAACTTCAGATTGAGGAGGTTCACACACACAGGGTAACATAAGCAATAACCGACAAACTAGAACTCAAAGGACAGCAACTAATATAGTGGAGATAACGAGTGGCAGACAGGTGAACACAATGAAGGTGATTAACTGATAATTGGACAACGGCAGAAACTAGGTCACACATGGGGAATGAAAACACAAACAAAAGTCCATAACTGTGACAGTTCGCCCCCCTCCCGGAAGGCACGACCCCGCGCCGTAGAAGGGGAAGGAGATGGAGGGCTGGCACGAATGGGCAGGAGGAGGTTCAGGAGGTGGCCGGATGACCGGGAGGAGGACGATCCGCAGTGTCCCGGGTGGTGACGGAGGAGGGAGCCAGGGAGAGAACAGAGGGACCCAGGGCGGATCAGACGGAGGGAGGAGCCAGGACGGAGACAGGAGGGACTTGGAGCAGGAAGAGCCTGGCAGGACCCAGGCCACAGCCATGATGACGGCCCATGGTGGAGCCGACGGAGGGAGGAGCCATGGAGGAGGAATGGCCGCCGACTCCAAGGGGCCGACCGACGGCGGCAGAGCAGGTGGAGGAGGAGCCCGAGCCGGAGCCGGAGAGCAGATGAGTCCGGGCGAAGCCGAGGATCCGGAGGGCCAAGGTGGAGCCGAGGGCTCTGGCGACCGAGGCGGAGGCGGAGATCCGGAGGTACGCGGTGGAGCCGGAGCGACTGAGGACCAAGGTGGAGCTGGAGGGAGGGAGGAGCCCAACGGAGCCGGTGGGGCGGAGCAACGAGGCACAGCCGGAGGAGTGGAGTCCTGAGGCGATGGCGGGATGACGACCGACCAAGGCGGAGACGGAGGGACGAAGGAGCCCGGTGGAGCTGGTGGGCCGATGGGCGACGGTGGAGATGAGGGAGCTAGGAGCCGAGGTGGAACCGCTGGGTCGGAGGGCCGAGGTGGAGACCAGGACTCAGAGGCTGGAGGCGGAGACGAGGGATCCTCCAGCCACGACGCCGATGGAGACAGGCAGACCCGCGGCGATCCCACCGCACAGATGGTGGGCTGAGGGTGAGCAGAGGGGCTGCCAGGATGCAGCGGAGGCGGGGCTAAAGTAGCCGGGATGATAGGAGGAGGCAGGAGAGGGAGGGTGGGTGGGTAATCCAGGTAGGTCGGCAATTCAGGGTAGTTAGAGTTTTCAGATGAAGGCGTGAGCATGGAAGGCATGTCTGCATGATCTTCCCAATTTATCAGTTCCCCAGAGTCCTGCGACTGCTCACCCTCAGCGGTGGTGCAGTGGGCGGGGCTTTCTTCGGCACCCTCACGCTCCACTGTAACTCCCACTGTCGCGCGGCGATGTAGCCGCTCGCACCTGATCGGACGTTCGGTGAGGCTCTGGCTCCGGGGCAATCTCCAGCTCAGTCGCTCCTTCTTGCGATGGCTCATGGGTTGCTATGGGCTCTGGCTCTCCGTCCGCGGTGGGCTCGGGCTGATGCTCTGCGGCTCGGGGTGATGATGGGCTGGGCTCTGGGTCAGGAGTGGGACTGGTGTCATCGTCCTCGTAGTCCACGGTCAGTGGGGATCCACAAGACACCAGCACCCACTCCACAAAGGTGGCAAAATCTCCCCGAGGACCATCTCCGGACAACCACGCTCTGCACTCGTCGTTCAGGCTCGTCCGGTAGAATGTGCAGAGGCAGTAGTCCGGGTAGTGGGTGTAGTTGGAGATTTCCACGAATAGTCTCGTATGGTCCTCGAGGGAAAGGCTCCTCTGCTCCAGCATGAGGAGGAGGCAGGCTGGGTCATTCATGACAAAACGGAAAAATAAAAACTGATGAAAAACTGAAAAAAAACGAGGGGAAACATGCAGCTATGCTTTACTTTTGTTTTGGTCGGTTATTCTGTCACGGGTGTCTGTGCGGTGCACACAAAGTACGAGCGAAGACGAAGGTTTAAAGGGAATAAGGTATTTAATATAACTTCAGATTGAGGAGGTTCACACACACACAGGGTAACATAAGCAATAACCGATGAACTAGAACTCAAAGGACAGCAACTAATATAGTGAGGATAACGAGTGGCAGACAGGTGAACACAATGAAGGTGATTAACTGATAATTGGACAACGGCAGAAACTAGGTCACACATGGGGAATGAAAACACAAACAAAAGTCCATAACTGTGACAATTATAATGCTTGACTGACTTTGAAATCGGCTTAAAATCCTGTAGTGTTAACTTGGCACTAGTGTTATGGGGCTGTGAGGATTGTAATTGCCGTGTGTCACTGTTATGGCTAGCTCTTGAAGGATGACACTGATGTCTATGGCTTGAACTGCAGGGACGTTATACTCCTTGCAGGTGTCAGACAGGAGTACCACGGCATCTCCATCTTCCTCCAAAACACTTGCAGTGGTGACCTCCACCTCGACTGCTTGAGCGTCGGTGATCTGAAACGTAATTCATATTCAAGACCAGGGGGTAAATGGGGGACAGATGGACAGATTACATTTGATCAGTTGTATGTTGTTTTCTGAGCAGTGGTAGGTTGTTTTTCTCCTTTTTTTAATGCAGCTTGCATTTTTGAGAACGTTCTCACAATTTGACTCAGCGGACCTGTAGGCTTCCGCAGGAGTCTCTTCAGCTTGTTGAGGTGATCCTCGTACTTGAAAGCGCTGAAGTTGTCGAGGACACTGTGGTGTTTTGCATCTTCTGTTTGATGGAGAAGACAGTGGACATTGTAGCACAGGTATTTTGGCGCCGTATAGCTGTCCAAATTGAGTGACAAAAAGTCACAGAACATTTCCAGCCTTGTTTTGCACTTCAGTTCTGCTGGAACGCACTGTTTATAACAGTGTCCTGGCATCTTTTGGCAGATTCAGATTGTGTTTGCGGAGGATATTGAGTAATGAATTTAGTGTCACATGTGTTATTTTATGTTCTGCTGCCCAGGGTGCCAAGTCATCATTTATGGAATCGTATCATTGGCCCGGGCCACTCATGTTCAGTCGACGAGCCACTGACTGTAGAGAGAGACAGACTCGGACACAGCTAAAAACACTCTTTGCATCGCATTCCTTGTGATCCTAACATGTCAGAGAGTGTGGAGGAAGTTTATTTTTGTCTGTTACAGATAGTTTGATATGTTTTTCTGTAAGGTTTTGCTGTTCTTTCCTTTGCGTCGCCGTTTATGTGGTTAACACAGGGATATCAGTTGATCTTGGTCATTCTCTTAGTGCACTGATTCCAGCTGTATGCTGTAATACTGAACAAAATTCTTAAGCAATTTTCATGAGAGATCTACTGTTTTGTATCCAACGAAGGGCCTGAGCGCGATTAAAGGACACGAATGTATGATGCGATGATGCTCTTGAATCTGTAATGGAAATCTTTTATGTAATGACCTCCAATTTCCAATTTCACAAAATAAATGTGCAGACTAAGGATGCTCAGATCAAAGATCATGTAATCCATTTGAATACATCATGTGATTCAAGAATTTAGACTCGCCCAAAAAGTGCTTATCTAAGCTTATTATTACTAGCTTAGATCATTAACCAATCACCAGAAAAAATACTAGTGAAGAAGTGACATTAATTTTTTATACTTAAAGCTGCAGTCCGTGACTTTTTTTGGTCCAAAATAATCCAAAATCAATATTTGTGACCCTGGACCACAAGACCAGTCTTAAGTCGCTGGGAAATATTTGTAGCAATAGCCAACAATACATTGTATGGGTCAAAATTATCCATTTTTCTTTTATGCCAAAAATCATTAGGATATTAAGTAAAGATCATGTTACATGATATTTTGTAAATTTCCTACTGCAAATATATTAAAACTTACTTCATTTGGACAACTTTAAAGGCAATTTTCTCAGTATTTTTATTCCTGAGCTTTTAGGGAAATAATAAAAATATTTTAAATTGCACAAGAATCAAGAACTTGAATATAAAAATATTAGTAAAACTGCACAATAATAAAGACACATTGTAAACACATTTTTAAGTAAACAGGAAGATAAAAAAATCAGAAATTGCACACATTCCAAAAAACATCTAAAACACCCCTTTTTTTCAGTAGACTTGAATAAAAAAATATTTATGAAATAGCACAAGTATAAAGAAACATCTTAAAATAGCTCATTTTTAAATAAACCTGAATATAGAAACAAATAGCAAGAAACATATTATACACAAATATGCAAGTCTTAGTAGGCATACAACACACTGTACCACTGTACACGCCAAGTCCATTCGGGCCGGGCTCGGGCCATTTTTTTTTTTTACAGATCGGGCTCGGGCTCATTTAGCTTCTCTCCTTTTATTGTGCCCATATACGCGCAGAGCACACATGGCTAATTAAATACTGATTATATTATAAATATTATACATCGCCTAAGCAATATGCAACGCATACGCACACATTAGCATACAGGTGACCATGCAGAGCATCAGGAAGAAGTTGGAGCGTGGAGTTACAAAAAGTTCCCAATGCTTCGGGAAAAGCTGCATTTTTGATCAGCCATACATTTGATGATGATCCTGATTCGCCATCTCCTCACTGGATGCGCCTTTAGAGAGAAATGCATCTTTAGGGATTTTATAATGAAAGAGTTTTTGTTTTCGATTCGAATTATTTCGTTTTAAGTAGTAATTCAAAGCTTTCTATAGATACTATATTTATCAAGTCAGTGAGGCAAGTAGGCTATATGCTGTGTTTCGGTTTTTCAGAAGCGCTCCGCTTGCTCAAAACCGAAACTGTTTTTTTTGTTTTTTTTAATGAAAGCACGTTTTGTTGATATTGTGAGTGCACACAAATAAAAGTAGACCCTTTACAGTTCCGAACAACGTAGCCTATTACTCTTACCTTTATGAGCAAAAATGACAGCGTATTTTTAAATGTTTCCAATGCAGGTGATGGTTCTTGCGCGTCCTGTAAAGCTTCAGCTTCCACTCTCCGCACAAACTACTGGATATGCATCAGTGCACATTTATCTAGCTCAAGCGTTTAAACTAACATTGTGGAGCTGTTTTATAATTATAGATTTAATTTTAGAGAAGTCGTGATAATTTGAGAAAGCTAAATTGATCAAACATAGGCTATGATCAACTCGCTGTCTGCTGCTGGCCGCTTGGTCTTAACTTTAAAAAACAAAAACTTACATTTAACGAATAAAAAAAAATGCTCCAAACGTTTTTCTAAATTAACTTAATAAAATAATGAAACTAATTACAATCACTTTGCCATTTCATACAAAACTGAACTATTTTAATAGCTGAAACAGTAAGCTGTTTTGGGAGAAGGGGGAAAAAAGACAGGCTCGGGTTGGACTCGGGCCGAGAATTCTGATGAGCTGTCGGACACGGGCCGGGCTAGGGCCTGAGCGTCTCGGGCCAGGGCTGGGCTAGGGCCTAAATTTTAGGCCCGTGCAGGGCTCTAGCTTGGATTAGGACTTGGCTTTCTGCAGACCAGTCAAGTTCTTCCACACTGACTAAATCAATCATTTCTTTTTGAACCTTGCCTTATACACAGAGACATTGTCATGTTAGAATAGAAAAGGGTCCTGTCCAAACTGTTGCTATAAAATTAGAAGCACACATTTCCCTAGAACATCATTATATGCTTAAACATTTAAGATTTGTACTCATGGAAATGACTAAAGTAGTCAAACCTGTTCATTAGAAGGGGGTGACCCAATACTTTTGGCAATATAGTGTGTGTGTGTGTGTGTGTATATATATATATATGATATAGTTTTCATTATACTAAAAATCAGGTAGTATCTGCATGCACCTAACTCTGAAGAGAACACTTAATATCTAGCAGACAGCAATCCTTGTGCGTGAGAAGTCTGGTGTGGAGGCTGGATCTGGAGCTGAATTCTGTCCAGGTTGTCACAACATCTCTTGATTTTCTGTCTTCACAAACAGCCCTGAAACACAAGTCAAACATTAACAATGATTGTTACTGTATAAATGTAATGTGAAGCTTTTACATACACAATGCTCATTTTGATCTTGGTGGTGAAGTGTGCAGAAAATTCTGCCGGACTGAAATTTAGTCTTTGGTGAACAGTTTTCAAGAGTGCAAATAAGATTTTAAGTTTTAAGATTAGAACCTTTTTCAAATGTACATAACAGATTTTCAACAAAACATTCAAGTCTCCCAGTCATTGGCTTTTAGTAAAATTATGTAATTTACAATCCAATGTTGTTAAAAATTATTTAAATAAAACCAGATCAAAAAACGGAGCATTTATACCTATAAGCGCCGCGTGGGTCAAATTTACCCGCTATATAATGCATGTATTTTCACACTGTCATTTTCTTGCAGCTTGTGTTTTAACATCGTACATTTCTAGGCAATGCCTTTCACTCACTGATTTAACGGTTATCAGTTTCATAAATAATGTCAAAATGACTAAAAGAAGGCGATTTATGGAAGGTCGGTATTAGAAACACTAAATTCCATGAGTGATGGAGAGTCTGATGGTAAGTTATGCGTCCTGGGTCAGCTCAGCATCTGACGGCTCATCTGACAGTGATCCAGACATCATATTTAGATGTTTTAGCCTAACGTTACTCATAATTGGTCAAACTTATGGTTTTATTATTTAATTTTTGTCTTGCCATATCGTTTATTGTTCGTTACTGTGTTGCTATAGTCTGGCCGTTTCCTGAAGAAAAAAAAAATCCGATCTACGATGTAATGAATAAAACTTTTTTTTTGATTACCCGATGTTTATTGGCGTTGTTCTCTTATTTAAATTATAAATAATATAACTAAACAAATTAATAAATGGGCCTACGTGAAGCTGTGCGCTCGAATTTGTCCTATGCAGCATCATCCTATGCAGTGTGGTGAATTATTATTGCTCATTATTGTCTATTGGCTATTTTAGAAATTTAAATAACATGGGTTATTCTAATATATTGATTAATGACATTGTATTATAATATTACACCACCCAAATATTTACTAACTTCTAATTTTCGTTGTCAGTGCAGGCTTTTTTCTTTTTTTTTAAGCCTACTGACCATTATGGATTAGTGTAGGCTGTATTAAAAAGCAGATGACCATTACAGACTGTTTCACTTTGAAGTGAGGCACAGTCACGGTATTCGGTCTGGGTGGAGATCTAGGTCTCCGTCGGGGGTACGCTTTCGGACTTTTGGTCTAAAAGACTAATTGTCACAGAGTTCAGCGTTTAATGCCGCCCCGAGCCCGGTACACCTTCGAAGACTAGGTAGGAATTAGTTAGTGTTTTCTTTCAGATAGGAGCTGGAGTTTCTCAGATTATAATGGTGAACCTGCAAATAATTACGTTCGTATTTCTAGTGCGTTCTTCTCTTTTCTTACGTACCTACTACAATGTGTTTTTGACTTGTGGTAAGTCTTTGAAAGTTTTTTGTGAATGAGTAGGTTACGTAACGTGCAGACGTAGGTCCTTTTTGAAGCAGTGGTTTAGCAGAGTTGTAGTTCTAGAAAATACATCCATCTCACGTGTGTGAGCGGCTTGTTTGTTTGTTGTCATTTAGTTATAAATTGGTGCAAGGATGTCTTCAGTGCTCGAAGATTTCTTTGTTTGTCCCTCAGAATCTTTACTTGAGAAGTGTACAAAGGAACAATTAATACAAATAGCTGAGCGCTTTAGTGTTGATCTTACTACTCAAGATAAGAAACTGAAGGAAACGTTGGTGACAACTTTGAAGCGATCACTTGTTGACAGAGGAGTTTTAGAGGTAAGAACCGAGTCTGTTGTTCCTATTGATTCTTTGGTGTTTTCTCCTTGTGATACTGATGTTGAAAGTGAACTGAAATTTCGAGAGATGTCACTGTAAGAGAAACAGTTGTATTTAGATGCGGAAAAATTCCGTGCTGAGCGTGAGAATCGCGCTATGAGAGAAAGAGAAATCGAAAGGGATTTTGCAGCTAGGAAATTAGAACAACAGTTGTCTGTACGAAAATTGGAGATTGAGTTGGAGAGAGAACGGGAAGAGAGAACGTTTCAGTTAAAGAAATTAGAGTTGGAGTTAGAAGCAAAGAAAGCGGAAGCTTTGAGAGTTGATGTGCCATTGGTACCAGAACAGTTGCGTGAGCTAGGAGAACCTGTGTTTGATGTTCATCGGAATGTGAGATTAGTTCCGCCGTTCTCTGAAAAGGAAGTAGAAAAATATTTTGATCACTTTGAACGTGTTGCTTTATCTTTGAAGTGGCCGAGAAAGTTTTGGACTTTATTGCTGCAGTGTGTTTTCACAGGTAAAGCTCAGGATGTTTACTCTGCTCTCACACTGGAACAGAGTGGTGAGTATGATATTGTGAAGTCTACGATATTGCATGCCTATGAACTTGTACCTGAGGTGTATCGCCAGAAATTCAGAAGTCTTAATAAAAATGACAACTACACTTACGTTGAATTTGCAAGGGAAAAAGAACATTTGTTTGACCGATGGTGTACTTCAATGAAAGTTACAACTAAGGAGCAGTTAAGAGAATTAGTGCTTTTGGAGGAGTTTAAGCACTGTGTTCCTTCTGCTGTAGCTACATATTTGAATGAACACAAGGTGAGCAAACTTTCTGATGCTGCTATTATGGCAGATGAGTTTGTATTAACCCATCGGGGGTCATTTAGTTCAGTCAGCTTCAGAAGTGACATGAGTAAGTCTAAGTTCGTTTCTCCAATTAAGACAAAGTCTGCAGTGTTGGAACAAAGTGCTAGGGCAGCTGTTATTAGTAGTCCTAATAAGACCGTAATTTCAAGAGACTTGGCTTGCTTTTATTGTAAAAAGCCTGGCCATAAAATCTCTGACTGCTCTGTTCTTAAGAAGAAAGAAAAGTTTTCAAAACCTGTTGCTTTAGTTACTACTTCCACATTTTTAGATAATATTGAAGGAGATAACCTTTTGTCTCGTTCTTATGGTAAATCTGTCGATCCAAATGTTACTGGCTCCGTTGATTATACACCCTTTATCACTGATGGAGTTGTGTCTTTGCCAGGTTCTGAGGAAATGGTTCCAGTTCGTATTCTCCGAGACACAGGAGCTGCACAGTCGTTCCTTTTGGAAGGAGTGTTGCCTTTAACCTCTGAAACCGCTACGGGAACTTATGTGTTGGTGAGAGGTTTTGAGATGGGGTTCATTGAAGTGCCTTTGCACCGAATCCATCTTTCCTCTGCCATAGTATCTGGTGATGTTGTGGTTGGTGTCCGTTCTGCACTTCCAGTTCCTGGAATTACGTTTATTCTGGGAAATGATTTGGCTGGGGGGAATGTTTGGGGAGAGAGAAATGTGGCAGCTCCACCCATAGTAGTATCTGTACCCAGAAAATCTGATATTGGAAAACGTAATGCAGAATTCCTTGACTTGTTTCCAGCTTGTGCAGTTACTCGATCTATGGCTAACCAACTTCCTGAAAACCAAGTTAGAGAGGTTTCACTTAATGACACTTTCCTTTCTGCAGTTAATACAGGTGAACCAGAATCTGATGTGTTTCAATGTTTTGAACAAAAAGACTTAAAAGTCTGTTCTTCATCTCTTTCTAATCAGGAAGAATCTACAATCCCCCAAACGGAAACAGCTGATACATCTGTGTCGTCCAATCTTGAAGAGAGTAAAGCTGATTTTAGTGATGTGGATGATTGCGCTTTAACTTCTCTTTTACAGATATCACGAGGGGAGCTGATAAGAGCACAACAGACTGATGATACACTTAAGTCTTTACTTTCTGCTGCAGTGTCTGAGAAGGGTTCTGATGATCTGCCCTCATCATATTTTCTTGAGGATGGCCTTCTTTGTAGGAAGGGGATCATGTATAAAGATGAGTTGGAACCTAAAACTCAAATTGTTGTCCCTCTGACGTTTAGAGATTCTATATTAACACTGGCCCATCAAGGACTTGCTGGTCATACTGGAGTCCGGAAAACTTATGACCGCATTAGGCGGCAGTTTTATTGGCCTAAAGTAAAACAGGATGTGGCCAAAAATATACGGTCTTGTCATACATGTCAGATTACCAGTAAGCCTAATCAAAAAGTGCCAGCTGCTCCATTACAGCCTATTCCTGTGGTTTCCAACCCTTTCGACCATTTGCTTATTGACTGTGTTGGTCCTCTGCCACGGTCTAGGGCTGGTCATAACTACCTTCTTACTATCATGTGCCAGACTACCCGTTATCCTGCAGCTTACCCATTAAGGTCTATTACTACTAAGTCTATTTTGAAAGCCCTCACTAATTTTATGTCTACCTTTGGTATTCCCAAGGTTATTCAGTCCGATCAGGGTTCAAATTTTATGTCAAAACAATTCTCAAAAGCCCTGCGTCAACTTAGAGTTTCCCACAATATTTCCAGTGCTTACCATCCACAGAGTCAAGGGGCTCTTGAAAGGTTTCATCAAACCTTGAAGTCTCTTTTAAGGTCATATTGTGTGGAACTTGATGCAGATTGGGAGGAGGGTTTGCCCTGGATGTTGTTGGCTATACGTGAGGTGACTCAGGAGAGCCTCGGCTTTAGTCCGAATGAGTTGGTGTTTGGGCACGAGGTAAGGGGAACTGCTGTCTTGGCTGACGAGTGGTATACCTCTAAGCCTCCCGACAACATTATAGACTATGTGAGTGGGTTTCGCCGTAGACTTTATGAGGCACAAGCGTTAGCTCAAAAGAAATTGGTTAAGTCTCAAGTGAAAATGCAGCGACTTTTTGATAGGAAGGCTAAATCTAGGAGTTTTCAAGTGGGTGATCGAGTACTGGCTTTATTGTCTCTCCCTACTAATCCATTTCAAGCTAAGTTTACTGGTCCTTATAGTATAGCTAAGCATCTGTCAGATAACAATTATATGTTGAGCACTCCTGATCGTAGGAGGAAAGTTCAAGTTTGTCACATTAACCTGTTAAAATTTTATGTTGATCCAGTGAGTACTGCTTCTGTTGGTGTTGTGACAACGTGTGATCCTTCGAATCTGACACAACAGGGTGTTCCTTCTCCTTCCTCTAGCACGTGTGGTGAATTTTCAGACAACCTTGATGAGGATGGGAATCTTCATTCTCAGGGAAAAGTGGATGGGCGGCTTAACAACTCTCAAATCCTTGCTGATTTGCTTCGTTATTTGTCATATTTGGATAAGGGGAAGAGAAATGACGTTATTGGGGTGATAACGTCCTTTCCCTCTCTCTTCCTTGATACATCTGGTCGTACTTCCATTATTGAACATGACATTGATGTAGGAATCTCCTCCCCTATTAAACAAATTCAACTGTTGAAAAAGAAGCCCTCGCCCTTGTGTTGGTTGTCCAACATTTTGAAGTATATCTGGGTTCAATTGCTGCCCCGATTATTGTTTATACAGATCATAACCCTCTGTTTTTTTTAAATCGAATGAGAAATCGAAATCAACGACTTATGCGGTGGAGTCTTATTTTACAGCCTTTCCACCTAGAAATTAAGCACATACAAGGGAAGGATAACGTAATAGCTGACACACTTTCCAGAATGTAACATCATGATATCACTGTTTTTCTCCTCTCTTCTTTTTGCATTTCTAGGGCCCAGAGGTGCTAAGAGATGTGGTGGAGTGAGATACTTCATGGATAGGACCATATTTTCGCCTTATATTGTTCCTTCATATGTTGCTTTTATGTTATTCCCCCCTCATTTTCTCTTTGATTCTTTGTAGAATCTTTTGAGGAGGGAGGTGTGACGACCCTGTCTTTCCCTTTTCTGCCTGTTGGTGGCAGTGTATCATCAATGTGTGTTGTCACTACTAATTAGAGACGTTATGGGCGGAGAGTATAAAAGGTGTTCTTGATCTGCTCGAAGATACTTCCTCTGGAGGGATGTTGTTCTCCAGAGAAGTCTTTTGCTCCAACTCTTTTGTTGTTTATTCCTTTGTCAATGTTCTTTACCCCATTGGATTATTGTTTTGTTTATATTTATTTAAATCCCTAGACTTTGGTATTTTTGTTACTGAAACCAATAACTTTTTTTCTTAATAAATAGTCTTGCAACTGAGATATTCGTTTGCTTGTGTGGTCCTCTTTATGTTACGGTTGGGAACGAGCTGGCCGTGACAATGGCTAAATCGACATACTACCACAACAAAATCAACAACTGTTCTGACTCTTGCACACTTTTCAAAACTTTCTCTTCTCTTCTCTGTCCTCCTCCCCCTCCTCTTCATCAACTCTTACAGCTGATGACTTTGCAATTTTCTTCACAAATAAAACAAGAACCATCAGTGACCAATTCCTCACACCACAAACTGATAACTTCATACCGACTAATACACACTCCCTCACCTCCTTCTCTCCTCTCTCAGAGACGGAAGTTTCAAAACTCATCCTTTCCAATCATCCCACCCAAGGATATTATAGTTTTTAATTTTTAAATTAGCTTTTATTTTAATATCATTTTCAAATTTCCTAGAATTTCAATTTAGTTTTAGTTAGTTTCATTAATGGTTTTGTTAGTTTTAGTTTAGTTTTTATTTTGTGAACACATTTCTATTTAATTTTTATATATTTAGTTTCAGTTTTAGTTTTAGTAATTATAGTTTAACAGAGTTAATGGACACGTCCAGTGTAGACCAAACCAAGACATTTAATTTGAGCAAAGTTGAATGTTTGCAGTTTACAGTTAACTATTGTGTAAACCTCTTAATAATTACAATAAAATAATTCTTTACAATTCAACAAAAATATGCAGCTTATATGTACAATTTATTAATTCATGTTCATATTCATTCATATTAAAGATGTAATCTTGTTTAATATGCCAATAGTTTACAAACAACAAGCTAATCAAGGTTTTCAGAGTTAGACAACATCAGGCAGGTGAGTATTTATCAGGGTCGGAGCTAAATTCTGCAGGACAATGGCCCTCCAGTGCTGGATTTGAGGAAGCATGCCCTGCGTCCCAATGTGCATAGTATCCACCCTATCTGCCCTAAATAGTATTAAAAATTACTAATGTCAGAAAGACTTTAGCATGGACAGTGTGCACATTGGGAAGCAGGCTTGTTCTTTGCAATCGTCACTGAAACTCTGTAAACTTTATTTTTGTCCATCTGTGTTTTCAATGCATTCATTTGTTGGATTTGTTGCACATACAAGCCACCGGTGCGCACTACTGTATGTCCTGTCTCCCTCTATGAACGTACACAATAAGAAGAAACAATCTAAAATGCTTTAAAACCTCATACTACTAAAAAATAAATGCAATATGGTGATTTAAATGATGTTTGCACTTTACTTTGACGAGCCGCTCCAGCGCACGCGAGCTTCAGATGAGCAACGCAATCAATCCCAGTTCGCGACTATCGCTTTCTCTCATTTTGGATTCGTTTTATTCAGTCAAGGCTGTGCTCGTGTCATGGACTCGAGGCATACGTTACCATAGTAATCGCAAAGCGTGACAGAATGACTCTTCACTAAAGTCAGCTGATCCAAAACTTTTAATTATGTGTCTGTTAACTCACTCTCATGTTGTTCTCGCACGTCAAGCACGCTTTTAAACGTTCGTGTGCTGTAAGGTGTGCATTTTTATTATTTCACATTTCATATTTTATAGTTATGTCCCATTTCATAGCCCGCGTCTTATTTTTAAATATAAAAACGCATTCTCTGTGAATAGCCGCTTAGGACGCAGCGCACGTGCATGAAGCGCATCTATTTCCCTGAACAACCACAGATCCGATTTTCTGGCACAGAATGAGAGCTTATTAAATCACGAACACGATTATTTATTTTTGCTAATTATTATTTTATTTTCGTTAGTTTTTCAGTTACTGTTGTTAGTTTAGTTTAGTTTTAGTTTTTCATTTATTTAGAAATTGTAATTTTATTTCAGTTTACGAAAATGTTTTTTGACCAATAGTTTTAGTCTTAGTTTCAGTTTTCGTTTACGAAAATAACCTTGATCCCACCATCCTATCCCCACTCACCTCCTTCAGGCCATTTCTTCTTCGGTCATACCTGCGTTTACTCACATTATCAACACCTCTCTTCACACTGGTACATTTCCCACAGCATTTAAGCAGGCTCCGGTATGCCCACTGCTCATTAACTTAACACTGTCATTGGCTAAACCTTTACTAAATAATTATTAGTAAGAAAACTAAATAATACACTCTTTCACTAATCTATAAAACAATAACTGACCCAATTAACCAATAAAAAATATATTCATGTAATATACTTTCCCATTAAAAGGTTAATAAAAAAAAAAAAAATCAGTAGGAGTACACTATTGAGGCTCAAACAGCTTACTGACAAAAATCAACACAAATGACCACAGAAAAAAAAAAATCATTTTAAGATTAAAACATTAACACTAACATTAAAATTCACAGTAAAAAGAAAATTTTTTGTTATATTTATAACATATAGTACAGGTAAGCATCATTAAAACTAGTTAGTTACAGGGTCCTGCTGTGAAAATACCCCCAAAACATCATTTAAAGCTATTATTGTGTTAAATGTTTAGGCTACAACGGCCTAACACAAAGTATGGAACATAAAAGAAGATAAGTTGAGGAACAGCTCAACAGCTTACCAACAGTCTTCAAAATACCTTCTTTTACGTTGTGCAAAAGAAAGTAAGTCATTGAGGTTTGAAACAACATGAGGATGAGTAAATGATGACAGAATTTATTTATTTCTTTATTTTTGGTGAACTATCCCTTTAATGTTTTTATTTATTTATTATTTTAATAAATGAAATGATACTCTAAAGAAGAAACTAAAACTACCAGCAGGTGGCAGTAAATGTCTTTATGAGTCGATTCGTCCAAACGGCTGATTCATTCAGGAATTCAGTAAATGGTTCTCTTTATGAATGGGCTACTGAATCATTGATTCACATGATTCGTTCAAAACGCGGATTCATTCAGAAACTAAACACTGCTGTGTTGCTCACAGATGCACAACAGTTCTGCGGTGGCTTTATAGGTAATATTTTCGTTGGCAAATTTGAACAAAAACACAATATTCTGTTTAAAATATAACACAAATATTAACTTCTTATTTACTATAAAATCACATTTGCAGCTTATACAGTTGATGATTTGCACTCTTTCTTCGTGAACAAAAACAGCACTAGTGTGATAGGCTATTGCTCTCGCTTCTGGTGTGATATCGCTTGTCATATGATATAAATATGAGACAAAAACTCATACAGGGGCATTTTTGCCCCAATATCTTGACTTTTAGGGCATAAATTAATTTATGGGATTGTTGCCTTGCATCATATTTGTCAACAGTCAGTTACTGTATGAAATGTAAGATGATGTACAGGTTTGGGGGCGGGGCCAGTGCGTTAACTGCATTAAAATATTTTAATTGCGTTATTTTTTCATAACTTCATAAATTCAGTTAACGAGTTAAACTGACAGCCCTAATTTTTATTAATGATTTATCTCAAATATGCTTAAATTGCTCTGTACATATTTATGCTGATGACACTGTTCTTTACACCACTAATTCTGATTTGTTGCAATAATTTGTATACAATATGCTTATATTGAATAAGAAGGCTTGTTGTATGTTATTCGGCATGTGACGGTGTCGTTTTTTTCCTTTTGATTTGAATATTACTTTTGATGATGGTTTACTTCTTGAGACTGTTGATTCATTTAAATATCTTGGCCTTTGGATTGACCCTGAACTTACTTTTAAGCCCCATATTGATTATATTGTTAATAGAACATACAGTTATTTGCTTTATCGCTCCATTAATTGTTTTACATCTCAAGTTAGCAAAATAATTATTTCTCAGGTAATATTAGCTTTTATTGATTATGCTGATATCGTATATCTAAATACCTCTGATACTTATCTGAAGCCTCTTAATGTGGTTTACAACTCTGTGTAGATTTCATTAGTTACTGTTCCATTAATCAACACCATTGCTGAGTATTTTCTCCTTAATGTGGTTTACAACTCTTTGTGTAGATTTGTGTTAAGGTGTCCATATCGTACTCATCACTGCCATATGTACGAAATGCTTAATTGGTTACATCCTGAATCAAGAAGACAATTTCATTGGTTTCGGTTTATTTTTAAATGCGTATTATTATTATTATTATTGTCCTTGGTATTTGAAACAGTACCTGATTCCAGACAGATCTTCTTATTCACTTAGACGTGTACAATTTCTGTTCTTTGTTATTCCCAGAATTTTTAGTGAAGCCGGACGTAGGTGTCACAAAACAAGGCCAGAGACAACAGGTAAGTGACAAACTGGATGGTTTATTGAAGGGGAACAATTCAGAGTGCTTAGCTGTGATCTTGATGGTGTTTCTTTTGCAGGTGTGTTGGGGATCTTGGAGCAGGAACAAAGGAGTCATTGGAGGATCGTGTGAAAGGGTAAGTATTCCTGGTAAGTAGTTCATTGCGAGCTCAGAGCAGTCCGTGTAGGTGAACAGTAGACCAGACAATGAGGGGTTGGGATGTGTGTGTGTTTATAGTGTGGCTTGATTGGTGACAGCAGGTGCGGGTGATCAGTACTCAGGTGATTGTGAGCGGGTGATTGTCCTGGATGGTGACTGTGGTGATTGTGACGAATCCCTGACAGTGGGTCTTTTCAATATAAAGCTCCATTTTATTGGAATAATCTTCCTCAGTCTTTGATATCTGTTGCTTCCCTTTATTGCTTTAGGTCAGAGGTGCCCAATAGGTCGATCGCGAAGGCGATGCTGGTAGATCGCGCTTTAGGTCAGTGGTTCTCGCGAGACAACTTAAAACTAATATATAATATATTCACTAATGTTATGACCAATGTTCCCTCTTAGCTGCGGCCGTGCACTTCCACCGCAGCCGCGCAGAGAAATAATGTGCCGCGCACACGCTAAAATGAGTTGGGAAAGCCATTTGATTGTACTCTAGTTAAAACGAAAGGATTGCAATGCTCGGGTAAACCGCTGTAGAGCTGGTGCCGCTATAGAGTTAGAACCGGTGAATGCGGTGTACAGGTTTCATAGAAAGAGAATGGTGTGCGCCAAATGAGTCGCTGTAGAAACCCAATACTTCAGTGGTTGCGGATGAAAGAGCTCAAATCAAGAGCCAACGCAAACACCGTGACATGTGAAATAAAACGTCCTCATGTGTTAAAGAAGAGTGGCTTGATTAAGCGGATGATTAACAGAATGGTAACAAAACTCTGAGACATTTACAGTCACACACAGGTGTATTGTGCAAACTGTACTTCATAGCGATGTTTAGATAACTATATAAGAATTCACCTTTTTTTTTAATTAATTACTTTATTTTTTTTTATATTTAACTTACAGATCTCAGTTTAAATGCTTTATGTTCGGCCTATATTATAAACCTAATAAATAATTGACCTTGTTTTTTAATTAGTTAGTCACTTATGCTCATCAAGGCTGTATTTATTTGATCAAAATACAGAAAAATAAAACCAGTAATATTGTGAACTCTTAGGCTATAGTGTGTGGGATTATAAATTTATTTAAATGTTTAATTTAGATTCCAATGTAATAGTGTACAAACTGAAGAAGTTATATACATTGTATTTAGCATTTATGGTGAAGATGATGGCATCAGATGAACGATTCAAGAGGTCCCTGCCAGTTCCTGTTCTCTTATTGTAAGTCTAATGAGCCAGACGACGGAGACTCTTGCCTTTTGTTTGTAATTGCTCTTGAGGCCCCTGCTTCAATCTTTGGGCAGTTAGGCTGATTAGATTAGGAGTGGTTAAATGGGGCAGTATGCTATACCTGAATACTTCATTTGCATGTCTTAAGGTTGTCACCCAGGTGCTTGGGTTCCATTCCTAAGCACTGCCCCCTAAATGTATTTAAAACTACAATGTATCACTGCTTTAGTTAGATTTTCGATGACTACAGCTACCGACAGCTTGTGTTCTCAATAAAAGAATCCTGCTGAAGATACAACCCGAAGTCTCCTGGTCTTCACTTCTGAGTTGCCTAAACTTTAGAAGATATAGGTTTACAACAGATGGTGCCGTGACCCGGATAGAGTTCCAGCTTCCTCACCTGAATCCAGATTGAAAACTTCAAGCTCAAACAAAGATCTGCTTCCAGACTGCATCTTTTGGAATCCAGCGAAAACTTCAAGCTGAACAAAGATTTCCAGACTGAATTTTCTCTCAACCAAGGTTGTGGTGAGTGCTGTCTCTAATCCAAAAGAACCTTTAAGACCAGTACAAATTTGTTTATCCTCTGCGCCGACAGAGAAGAGTTAACAGACAGCTGTAGGGTTTGGTTAACTAAGTTTTCCTCTAAAAAATGTACTTTTAGAGATGAAGTTACCCTCTGTCCAGGCAGGGAAGTTTAGCATCAAGTGCTAATATTGTTTTATCCTCTGTTCTGTGTAGGCAGGGAAGATTGGCATTTACGTGCTAGTTATTTTGGTTTATCCTCTTTTCACAGAGAAGGTTAGCATTTCAGGCTAATAATTTTGGTTTATCCTCTGTTCTTGTAGGCAGGGAAGTTAAGTGTGAAGTGTTGGTAATTTGGAAAGTTAACAATAGTTAAGCTGTGTTAACAAGTGTACCCTCTGTTGATCAGAGAAGTTTTAGTGTTTTTGTTTGTGTGGTACAGAAGAAACGTACAAAATGGTTAGAAGGAATGCTAGGCTGATTCCAACAACAGAAAAGGATGGTCTTGCGACTCCATTGTGGTCAGATAGTGAATTCAAAACACTGTTAGGAGTGCAAATGAACCTAATAATCACTGAGAAAGTTAGACAAGAACTAACGCAGAAATATGAGATCCATCCAGACAAGACTTGGTCTGTAGATGAGTGTAAAAAGGTGTTAGGAGCATGTATTCACAAGAACAATGTTAAAGGCATTATCTGCTGCCACAGAGAATTTGGTTTAACACTAGCTACACAACAATCTCAGCGTAATTCAGAGCTAGAGAAACAGAACAATGAGCTTCAAGCCAGAGTATCCTCTTTGACTAAGAAATTGAACCGCAACAAAGCTGCAGCAAAAACTGATGTAGAAGTTAGTCAGCCGGATACAATTTACCCTGATTTACAAGCATTCTTTGAAAGAGATGTAGCTCTCCAATCAGTAATTGATGTGCCTGTAAATTCGGTCAATGTTTGTGGTGCTCGGAGAAGATCTCAAGGCATTGAGGAAACTGAAAGTGTTCCTCTCAACTCTTCTGTTGTGCAAATACAAACTGTTGCCAAAACACTAGGGCCTAAAGATATAGAGAGACTGTCTCAGAGCTTACCCTCAGCACGCACACATTTTTCTGAATTTAGAAGAGTATTGATCAGTAAAATGCGCCTTTTCCGACATGTCTTTAACAGAGGTAACGCAGTTGATGTCACAAATTCTAACTGAATCTGAATTCAACAGTTTTGAATCTGCTGTTACTTCTGAAATGCGACATGCAAGTAAAGGTGATTTAAGAGAAGGTATTTTGAAAATCCTAAAGAATATCTTAGGACCCAAAATTGATTGGTCTAGAATTACTACCTGCGTGCAAAAGAAAGAAGAAACTGTGAGTGAATATACTGAGAGATTTTGTCAGTCAGCTGTAATTTACAGTGGAATTGTTGACGACCCTGAAAGTGTGCTAGATGACAAGGGACCCCTAGTTCGTATCTGGTCAGATGGCCTTGTAGCCGAATACAGAAAAGCTTTACCATTCTTAGATCTAACTTGGTCTAACAGAACTCTCAGAAGTAACCTAGACAGGTTAGCTACATGGGAAAGAGATGCTGATGTCAAGGCAAAAGTGAGAGTAGCAGCAGCTACGTTTAACACAACAAAACAAGACAAGAGATGGTCTAAAAGAAGGCAAATGCAACTACTGTGAAAAATTAGGACATTGGGAGAAAGAGTGTAGGAAGAAGTTGCAAGATAGTAAAAGAAATGCTATGCATAATTCTGCTCCTCCTCAGCCTGCCTACAACCCTGAAGTAGTTCCGCCAGTGACCACTGAAACTTTAGGACAGCTCGTACAGGCTCTTCTTAGAGCACAACAAGACCAGGAAAAAAACTAATTGTTGGGGCTGTGAGTAGCTACCTTTCCCCTGTAATCCATCACAATGACAAAAGAATTTTTGTGAAAGGTAGCGTAAAGAGAAAGAGATTGATTTTTTGCTTGATACAGGTGCAGAATGTACAGTAATTCCTACAAAATTGGCACAAGTTTTAAACATCCCATACAAGAAAACCAAACTTTGTTTAACTGGCGTAATAGGTGAAGATTCTGTTTTGTATGAAACCCCGCCCATAGAGGTACAATTTGGCCCAAAAACTCTGACTACAAAATTGCTATGTGCTCCATTAAATACAGGTGCAATTTTAGGCATGGATCTTCTGAGACAAGTACATCTAACGTTAGACGTGTCCTCAGAATCCGCTAGCATAAAAATTTCCTCAGCACAAGTTTCTACCAATAATGCAATCCCTACTGAATATGCTTTCTTACAGAATCATCTAATTTGGGCTAAAGACAAGGATGATTGTGGTTTGTTAACAGGTGTAGAACCAGTTAAATTGACAGGAAATCCACCTCCGGTCACCAAACAATATCCGATTAATAAGGAAGCTATACAGGGAATCAAACCTATTGTAGAAAAATTGCTGAAACAAGGAGTGCTCGTTAAAACCAACAGTCCATGTAATTCGCCCATATGGCCCATCAAGAAATCAAATGGGACATGGAGACTTACAATAGACTACAGAGTAGCCAATAAACATATTGATAAAATCACCCCCCTAGTGGCAGATCCATCTACAATTTGTAATGGCTTACCATTAGATTGTAAGATTTTTTCAGTAATTGATATGTCTAATGGATTCTTTTCTGTACCGTTGCACTCTGACAGCCAGTCATGGTTAGCTTTCACAGTTGACTATGAACAATACCAGTGGACACGTCTGCCACAGGGATTTCAGAATTCGCCGACCATATACCATCAGGCTGTCAGACGTGATTTGTGTGACCCAGAATGTCCAGTCAAACAGTCCACTATGATTCAATATGCTGATGATATTTTGCTTGCCTCAACAGACCATGAGGTACATCAAACTGAATTGGCAGCATTGTTGGACTATTTGCATAAAAAAGGACACAAATGCAGCTTTCACAAAGCTCAAATTGCTAAAAAGCAAGTCACATTTCTGGGTCAAACAATTGGTGCAGGAAATAGATCCATTACACAGGATCGGCGGCTTCAGTCAAAGCTATACCTCCGCCTACTACCATTAAAACACTCCGCTCATTTTTAGGAACAGCAGGTTACTGTAGACCTTGGATTGAAGACTATGCTTCGATTGCTCAGCCTCTCTATGATTTGTTGAAAGGCCATGGTAAAGATTCAGATACTGTTTGTATGGAAGAACTTCATATCAAAGCTTTTAATGATTTGAAGAGCACTATGTCAAGCACCAGCATTAGGAATTGCCCAATCAGATAGACCCTTTGTGCTTTATGTCCATGAACACTTAGGCTTTATGACTGCATGTCTAATGCAAGATCATGGGGGCAGCTTACGCCCAATTCATTACTATTCTGGTAAACTTGACATAGTCGCTCAAGGTATGGGCCCATGCCTCAGAGCAGTACAGGCAGTTCATCTAGCGCTTCAGGCTTCATCAGGAATGGTGTTAGGTCAGAATGTAAATGTAAAATGCCCACACGCAGTGTCTGCACTAATGAATCAAGCAAAAGTCACTTCTGTCACCTCCCGTTGGGGAAATTGGTTAGCAACTCTCACAGCCCCGAACATTGTTATACAGCGTGCACCAGTCACGAACCCATCCTCATGTATGATGTCTGCAATGACTGAAGTTGTGTTAGAGGGTGAAGGTGAAATGACTCATGATTGTGTTACGCTTACATATGCAGCGACAAGTGAAATAGCAGAAACTCCCATAGAGAACGCAGAATTGGAGTTGTTTGTTGATGGTTCAGCTCAAGTTATTGAAGGTAACAGACGAGCAGGATATGCAGTAACTTCCACCACTGAAGTAGTTGCTTCAGGTCGACTTCCAGATCATTTTTCAGCTCAAGCTGCAGAACTAGTAGCCTTAACAAGAGCATGCACGCTAGCTTCAGGATCAGTTGCAAATATCTACACAGATTCCAGGTATGCTTTTGGGGTAATTCATGATTTTGGTGTTATTTGGCAAACCAGACAATTTCTAACTTCTGCTGGATCCCCCATTAAGCATGCTGGATTAGTGAAAGATTTAATGTTTGCCATGAAGCTCCCAAAGAAATTAGCAGTGATCAAAGTGAAAGCACACCTCACAACTAATACTACGGAAGCTAAAGGTAATGCTATTGCTGATGTAGCGGCTAAACAGGCTTGTTTCTATGCAACTGTACAAGTATGTTCAGGTAGTACAGCACAGAAGACAATTCTACCTCCTGAATCAATCATTGATCTGTATAAAGACGTTCCTCTATATGAAGCATGGACATGGTTAGACAAAGGAGCCACTGTGGATTCATCTGGCTGCTGGACCAAAGGGGGAAAGTATGTTGCTCCCGAATCACTGTTGCCATATTTGGCTCAACAAATACACAATTTGGGTCACAGTGGTCCAGCAACGATGAATCACAGGTTCTCAAATCAATGGTGGAATCCAAAATTCAGAAACATAGCCACTGAAACAGTCAAGAGATGTGTAACATGTCAGAAAAATAATGAGGTACCAGCAGCCACCACACCAGCAGCACATACCCCAGCTCCACCAGGGCCATTTCGTCACCTGCAAGTTGATTACATATCATTGCCCCCTTGTAAAGGAAAAACTGACGTTTTGGTAGTAATAGACAAATTCTCAAGATGGGTAGAAGCTTATCCAACAGGGCGTGCTACAGCTGCACATACGGCTAAATGTCTTGTTACTGATTTCATTCCCAGATGGGGATTACCAGATTGCATTGACTCAGATCAAGGTACCCACTTCACAGGACAGGTAGTCAAGGAAGTGTCTAGAATGTTGAAGATTAAGTGGAACCTTCACTGTCCCTATAGGCCACAAGCATCAGGACAGGTTGAACGATCAAACAGAACAATCAAAACCAGGCTAAGCAAAATGCATCAGGAAGGAGTACCATGGGTTGAAGCACTGCCCGCAGTACTGTGTAGTATGAGAGCGTCACCTAACAGATCAGTAGGACTGAGCCCTCATGAGATTATTACTGGGCGTCCCATGCAGAAGCCAGGTGTAATTGATCTTAGAAATGCTGATGTTCACATTGTTTCAGATGCCCTGATCGCTTACTGTGAAAACCTCACAAAGGCAGTACAGAGTGCCAGAGAGAGAGTTGAGTCGTGTTGGCAGACTCCACTAGAAGGTGGACACACTATCATCCCAGGTCAATGGGTCATGATAAAGTCGTTCAGAAACAAGCCATTAGAGCCTAAGTGGTACGGACCACATCAAGTGATGTTGATTACAGCAGCTGCAGTATTGTGTCAGGGAAGGAAAACTTGGACTCATGTGTCACACTGTAAAGTTGTTCCTCCACCTACAGGGATAGGTTAGGACACATGGACCAGTGAGGAGCCACAGGGAAGAACCGGATGCAACAGGCTTCGGGGGCCAACTGTCACGGTTCATGGGTCTGTGTGTGTCATCTTGCGTGTCTGGTGTGTGTGTGTGTCGTCGTCTAATTACCGCAGCTGGTGCCTTATCAGTACACACCAGCTGTAGCTTGTTGCGCTGCCTATATCAAGCCAGCGCTTTTCAGTGTGGTTTGTCGGTTCGTTAACGTTGTCTTGTTTTTGCCAGTTCTCCGTGTTCCTGCCGTCACTGGATTATCAGCTCTCTCCTTGGATTATTCGGCACGGGGTTGGATACTCAAATCTCTGCTGGAGATTCTTGTCTGTTCTTGCTGTTAATAAACGTATCTTTGCACTCGCACTTGGATCCTGGACTCCTTATCCTGACAGAACGAACCGACCATTATGGATCCAGCGAGTTCAGAGGAATGGAGGGAGATTTTTACTAGCAGCAACACCCGCATAGGCGCCAGGAGGAACAGCTGATGGCTACGGGGCGTGCGGTCCAGGCTCTGGTTACTCAGGTGTCTGAGTTAACCACTCAGTTTCAGCGGTTTAAGGTAGAGACTGCTTCAGCTCAGCAACCACCCCCACCCAACCCACCTGTTGCCGTGGATCACTCCGTTCGTTCCACTGAACCTCGTCTACCGCCTCCAGCCTTTTACTCGGGGAACCCCAATTATGTCGCTCTTTTTGGCCAAATGCTCCTCTACATTTCCTCCAACCTTCATCGTTTCCCACCGAGGAGTCTAAGGTGGCTTTCATCATCACTTTGCTCTCGGGACAGGCGGCTGGTTGGGGAACCACCGTGTGGGAGCAGAGACTTCCTTGCTGCCGTTCGTTTCAATCGTTTTCCGAGGAACTTAAGAAGGTGTTTGATCGCGCTGCCGGGCAGAGAAGCGGCACGGCTTCTCGCTGAACTGCGTCAAGGAGAACGCTCCGTTACCGAGTACTCTATTGAATTTCGCACGTTGGCTGCGGAGTGCGGTTGGAATTCAGAAGCACAATGGGACATGTTCTTATATGGCTTATCTGATGCCATTAAGGATGAAGTCTATTCGTTGGATTTACCCCGGCGTAGATGGGCTCATTGACCTGGCCATTCGGCGTGGATACTAGGTTACGGCGACGGGCCTGCAGACATTCCGGGGCTGCGGTCTTTCCACAGGGTCACTTTTCCCCAGTTCCTGACGAATCTGTGTTTTCTCCTCCAGATCCAGAGCCCATGCAGATGGGCAGGTCTCGCTTTCACAGTTGGAGAAGCAGAGGCGCGGGAGAGAGGACTCTGTTTGTACTGTGGAACTGCCGGTCACATTGCTCTGCACTGTCCAGTAAAGCCAGTGCCCGCCAGTAGGTAAGAGGTTACTGACGGGTGGGATTACATAATAAATCCTCTCTTGCAGCCACTCATCTTCCGGTAAAGTTGAGGATGCAGTCACTTACTTATGACTGTGAGGCTTTAGTGGACTCGGGAGCGGAGGGTAATTTTTTAGACATTAGTCTCGCTCACAGCCTCAAGATACCAGTGGTGGAGCTTTCTCAGCCCATCTCTGTGGTTGCGCTCAATGGTCAGTCGTTACCCGCCGTCACACACTCCACTGCCTCTTTAAGACTTATCACCTCTGGACAACACTCAGAGAGGATTGATTTTCTTTTGACCGATACTCCCGCTGCACCTGTAGTGCTGGGACATCCCTGGCTCGTACTCCATAACCCCCAGATAAATTGGGGCAAGAATGCTGTTTTGACTTGGAGTGAATATTGTCATGCTTCCTGTTTGTTGTCTGCATGTTCTCCTGTGTCTTGTTCTGTGTTTCAGGATGATCACGCTGACCTGTCTAACGTGCCATGTGAGTACCTTGACCTGAAGGGAGTGTTCAGTAAGTCTCGGGCTGCTTCTCTACCTCCGCATCGTCCCTATGACTGTGCTATAGATTTATTACCAGGTACGTCTCCGCCTAAGGGCAAGTTATATTCGCTTTCCACTCCGGAGAGGGAGGCTATGGAGAAATATATTTCTGATTCTCTAGCAGCCAAGATCATCCGCCCCTCTTCTTCTCCAGCTGGTGCGGGATTTTTTTTCGTGAAAAAGAAGGACGGCTCTCTCCGTCCCTGTATTGACTATCGGGGGTTGAATGACATCACGGTGAAGAACACTTATCCTTTACCGTTGATGTCATCAGCTTTCGAGCGTTGCAGGGGCGTCATTTTCACGAAATTGGATCTCCATAGCGCTTATCATTTGGTTCGCATAAGAGAGGGGATGAATGGAAAACTGCCTTTAATACCCCAGGGGCACTTTGAATATCGTGTTCTTCCTTCGGTCTTTCTAACGCCCCGGTTTTTCAGGCGCTTCGTCAACGATGTGCTGAGAGATATGGTAGATCAGTTCATTTATGTCTACCTGGATGACATACTGATATTTTCCGTTCTCTCCAGGAAC
This sequence comes from Onychostoma macrolepis, assembly GCF_012432095.1. NCBI lineage: Eukaryota > Metazoa > Chordata > Actinopteri > Cypriniformes > Cyprinidae > Onychostoma > Onychostoma macrolepis. The sequence goes on from NC_081157.1 coordinate 357,556, forward strand.
ATGTTCAGCACGTCAGGCGAGTCCTTCAGAGGCTGTTAGAGAATGGGCTTTTGTTAAGGCGGAGAAATGCGTTTTCATGCACAGTCTGTTCCTTTTTGGGTTACATCGTCTCGGCCGAGGGGTGCGCATGGATTCCGATAAGGTTCAAGCTGTGGTGAATTGGCCAACCCCAGATTCCCGCAAGGCCCTGCAGAGGTTTTGGGCTTTGTCAATTTTACCGGCGTTTTATTCGCAACTTCAGCCAGCTAGCCGCCTTTGACTGCCTTAACTTCCACCAAGACTGCCTTCAGGTGGTCCTGTGCAGCTGAAGCTGCGTTCTCCAAACTCAGAAGCTGCTTCGTTTCAGCTCCCATCCTAGTTGCCCCTGACCCGTCCCGGCAGTTTGTGGTGGAGGTTGTGGCGTCGGAGGTGGGGGTTGGTGCGGTCCTATCCCAGCGTTCCCTCACGGACGGCAAGGTGCATCCCTGCATATTTTTCTCACCGTTTGTCCCCGCCGAGTGTAATTATGACATTGGTAACAGAGAGTTGCTGGCAGTCAAGCTTGCCTTGGAAGAGTGGCGTCATTGGTTGGAGGGTTCGGGGGTTCCCTTTGTCGTTTGGACTGACCACAAGAATCTTGAATACATCAAGTCCGCCAAAAGGTTAAATTCTAGGCAGGCTCGGTGGGCTCTTTTTCGGTCGTTTTGATTTTTCTATTTCTTACCGTCCTGGGTCTAAGAACATCAAACCGGACGCGTTATCCCGTATTTTTGACCATTCGGAGCGCCGGTTTTTTTCCGAACCCATTGTGCCGCAGAAAATTTTTATTTCTGCAGTCACATGGGAGATCGAGTCGAAGGTCCGCATGGCTTCTCAAGGGTAACGCCCGCCGGATGCCCACCGAGTCGGTTGTTTGTGCCAGAGTGTTTAAGGTCCGAAGTTATCCGATGGGGTCATTGTTCCAGGGTAGCCTGTCATCCTGGGATTAATCGTACCATGTTTCTTGTTAAACAACGGTTCTGGTGGCCAGGTATGGCTCGCGACGTTCGCCTTTTGTTTTGGCTTGCTCGGTCTGTGCTGTTTCTAAGTCTTCCAATCGACCCCTGCTGGACTTCTGCAGCCGTTGTTAGTTCCTTGAGACCCTGGTCCCACATCTCGCTAGATTTTGTTTCGGGTCTCCCACCCTCACAGGGAAACACGGTGGTTTTGACCGTGGTGGACCGGTTCTCGAAGGCAACTCATTTCATCTCTCTGCCTAAATTACCGTCTGCCAGAGAAACGGCGGTTGCTGTCATTGACCACGTCTTTCGCATACATGGCCTCCCGATGGATGTGGTCTCTGACAGGGGTCCTCAGTTTGTTTCAAATTTTGGAGAGTTTTGTAAATTATTGGGGCGACTGTTAGTCTTTCTTCTGGGTTCCACCCCCAGAGTAACGGTCAGACGGAGCGGGCCAACCAAGATTTAGAACGAATGTTGCGGTGTTTGGCTTCTCAGAACCCTTCCTCTTGGAACCAGCAACTCTCATGGGTTGAGTACGCACATAACTCGTTACCAGTCTCAGCTACGGGCCTATCTCCGTTTGAGTGTAGTTTAGGGTACCAGCCACCACTTTTTCCGAGTGTGGAGTCCGAAGTCGCGGTTCCCTCTGCCCACGCCTTTGTCCAGAGATGCCGCCGCACCTGGAGCAGGGCCAGACAGACCCTCCTCCGGGTGGGGATGCGCAAGGTCCAGGCCGATCGCCACCGTTCAAGACCTCCCGTCTACGTCGTGGGTCAAAAAGTGTGGCTTTCATCTAAGAATATTCCCCTCCGATCCGTCAGTAATAAGCTCGCTCCCAAATTTATTGGCCCATTTACTGTCATCAAGATTATTAGTCCGGTGGCAGTCCGCCTCAAACTTCCTCCAGCGTACAGGAGAATTCATCCGGTCTTTCATGTATCCAAATTAAAGCCCGTTTTTCATTCTACCATAAATCCGCCTGTCCCGGTTCCCCCACCGCCGCGTCTCGTAGATGGGGAACCAGCTTATTCGGTAAAATGTATTCTGGACTCGAGGCGGAGGGGACGAGGATTTCAGTACTTGGTGGACTGGGAAGGTTACGGTCCTGAGGAGAGAAGTTGGGTGCCTGCTAGAGACATACTGGATCACTCTCTCATCGATGATTTCAATCGCCAGGTAGGTTCTTCTGGGAGCGCCAGGAGGCGCTCCTAGGGGAAGGGGTACTGTCACGGTTCATGGGTCTGTGTGTGTCATCTTGCGTGTCTGGTGTGTGTGTGTGTCGTCGTCTAATTACCGCAGCTGGTGCCTTATCAGTACGCACCAGCTGTAGCTTGTTGTGCTGCCTATATCAAGCCAGCGCTTTTCAGTGTGGTTTGTCGGTTCGTTAACGTTGTCTTGTTTTTGCCAGTTCTCCGTGTTCCTGCCGTCACTGGATTATCAGCTCTCTCCTTGGATTATTCGGCACGGGGTTGGATACTCAAATCTCTGCTGGAGATTCTTGTCTGTTCTTGCTGTTAATAAACGTATCTTTGCACTCGCACTTGGATCCTGGACTCCTTATCCTGACACCAACCCTGTGGTGAACACACCCTCATAGGCCTTCCCCATCCACTAGTCCACCCTCACCTCACTGTTCTTTAGGTGTCACAGGAATTAAGAAATAGGGAAAGAAGGAACAACAATAGCAGACGCAGATTGAACAGAGGATACAACCCTAATGTTTGTAGTCTTTAGAACAAATACTGCTGTCTTTTTGTTTTCTTTCTTCCTCTGTGCAGATACCACTTGATGGCTGTTCCAAGACCCATGCGCACCGAACTCCTCACCTGCGTATGAAGCCACAACCTCTAAAAGACAACGAGACCCACTGCCGAGCCAACTGTCACGGAAGACAGAACAAAGAAAAAAAAATACACAACGCAGAGAATCACATACGAGAACTTCAGTCATCCAGCAACAGGATCAAGACATTCTTGATCTTTCAGCAAAATTACACCTGATGGCTGAAGATAATTCTTCATGGTTCGGAAACCTGTTAGTATCAAGTGTTTCATGCAACAAATGACTCACGCCCATCACGAGAAATGACAGTTCCAACCAGAAAAGACTATTAAGAACTTCACGGAGCTGCATGTTTGTTTCTGTGTCAGCATGCAGTTCGTCCCTACAGACAATCAACACAGAACAAGTGCTATGTGCCTGTAACGATCACAAGTTACAAGAATAAACCTTTAAGTGTCTAAATTTGTATTTTGTGAGAGTTATTAGAACTCTCAAAGGGGGAATTGTGGGATTATAAATTTATTTAAATGTTTAATTTAGATTCCAATGTAATAGTGTACAAACTGAAGAAGTTATATACATTGTATTTAGCATTTATGGTGAAGATGATGACATCAGATGAACGATTCAAGAGGTCCCTGCCAGTTCCTGTTCTCTTATTGTAAGTCTAATGAGCCAGACGACGGAGACTCTTGCCTTTTGTTTGTAATTGCTCTTGATGCCTCTGCCCCAATCTTTGGGCAGTTAGGCTGATTAGATTAGGAGTGGTTAAATGGGGCAGGATGCTATACCTGAATACTTCATTTGCATGTCTTAAGGTTGTCACCCAGGTGCTTGGGTTCCATTCCTAAGCACTGCCCCCTAAATGTATTTAAAACTACAATGTATCACTGCTTTAGTTAGATTTTCGATGACTACAGCTACCGACAGCTTGTGTTCTCAATAAAAGAATCCTGCTGAAGATACAACCCGAAGTCTCCTGGTCTTCACTTCTGAGTTGCCTAAACTTTAGAAGATATAGGTTTACAAGTGTATTCCTGTAAAGCAAAGCTGCATTTTCAGCATCATTACTCCACTCTTTAGTGTCACATGATCCTTCAGAAATCATTCTAATATTCTGATTTATAATCAGTGTTGTGCTGCTTAATATTTTTTTGGAACCTTTTTTTCTTTGATTAGGCTAATAAAAAGTTAAAAAGAACAGCATTAATTAAAAATATAAACATTTTATAACAATATAAGTCTTTGTTATCACTCTTTATCCATTTAACACATCCTTGCTGAATAAAATTATTAATAAAAAAATAAGAAAAAAATTGACTGACCCCAAACTTTTGAATAGTAGTGGATACTGTAACACAACATTTCTATTTTAAATAACTGTTCTTTTTAACTTTTTATTTCTCAAAGAATCCTGAAAAGTATCACAGGTCCCAAAAATATTAAGCAGCACAACTTTTTCCAACATTGATTATAAATTAGCATATTAGAATGATTTCTGAAGGATCATGTGACACTGAAAATTCAGCTTTGCTTCACAGCAATAAATTATATGTTAAAGTATATTCAAATAGAAAACTTTTATTTAAAATTGCAATAATATTTCACAATATTATTTTGTGAAATAATATTCAGTATCTTTTATCAAATAGATACAGCCTTGATGAGCCTAAGAAACTTCTTTAAAAAATGTACTGACCCCAAACTTTTGAACGGCAGTGTGTATTGTACTGTAAAACTTTTCAGGTAACCTCAAATGTGCATCATTTAGTTACATCAAGGGTCAAATCAAATATAAATAGCACATTAAAGTTGTTACACACTTTTTTGTGTGCACGCTGTACATGTCTGGTATAAAGAATATTTTTGCTCAGGTGGCCGAAATGTCCGCCCAATAGAGAAAAGTTTTGCTCAGCAAGAAAAAAAAATAGAGGGAACATTGGTTATGACGATGATCATGTAAAAATATATCTAAATAAATAACAGCACCACCTCTCAACGTATTCTGTGTTTCAGACCAGCAAACCTTTCCTCATCGCGCTGTGTGAAATACAGACTGAACGCGGCTCATAACCGCTGTATGAGCATATGATACACAAACTACAGCTGGCTGGATAAAAGAAGCCAGTGTCACACTAGTAGCCTTAAGTTTTAATGGATGACAATTGTAATCAAGATAAAGATGATTACAGTGACATACAGGATCGTGCATTAGGCGCATGTTGTGTCCGTTATTTGACGCGCAAGCGAACCGTGTATGTGCTCTCCGCGCACTGATCACTATAACATCATATTTCTGCTTGAATACAGCTCAATATATTCACGTAGTTGACTACAGCGAGTGTTTTATAACAGATGCTCGCGTGTTTTGGAGAAGTTTGTGAGGATCAGTGGTGTTCATGTACATACGGGCATCAAACGCTCCAAACGGCTTGTTCTGACAGAGGAACTGTTCACTGTGGCGTCTGAGTTCAGATATACATACTTTTACTTACTTTTAAATTGTGTGGAATATCAGTGACATGTTTGCGAAGTATGTTTGAAAAAAAGAACATGGAATGTTTAAATCTATCTTGAATTTGCTTTGTTTAAAAAAACTTGCATGAAAATACATAGGTTTTAGTGAATAGAAAAGTTAGGGCTTTACGTATTGATTTGTAGAGGAGGGGGTCTTGTAGTTAAAAAGGTTGAGAACCACTGCTTTAGGTAAATGCAGGCACAGTTCTATGGGTACTAAGAATTCAACTATTTTATTATTAATATTTTATTTAAATTTAAAAATAATTAATGCAATATAAAGATACATCCCAACAAGCTTTTTTATAGGCCTATTTATTGTATATGTATTTTATTATTTATTTATTTTTCACTTGGTAGATCTCGGTGAGTTTCTCATTTGAAAAGTAGATCCACACACAAAAAAGTGTGGGCACCCCTGCTTTAGGTCATCTTTATTTGTAGTGATAGAATGTATTTGTATTTAACAATACTAACACTAACCCCTAGGTGTCAGTAGAGTTGGAAGATTATGAGGGAGAAGTGAATCTGTGTTGCTGCTGCTCCAGGTCCCGTCCTGAAAAATAAAAACCAGTTTGTTACAAAACTGAATCAACTGAATTTACTGAATCAAGAAACATTACAATTTTCTTATATCAAACTATTTTGTGTATGCTTTTAAATTTTCTTGTTGATTCTGACATTGATTGTATTGTAATCCTGCTGTGGGTGTGAGGGACTGGTTGAGCATGTCTTCTGTTTAGCACATTTGTGTGTGTACATGTTTATGTTGTAATATTTTGTTTTTGTGTTTTTAGGACCCCCTTGGAATTGAGATGTCACATCTGAAGGGGCTATCCTTTCAAGAAATTCAATATATTCATTAAAACATAAGTTTGAATAAGGAAAGGAATATATTTGTCGTAGTATCCTTTTAATGGTTAAAGTTGCCAGTCATTGCATGCTTCACATGTGGTGCACTTTATACTGTATGTACCATTTTGATGTACCTTTTTCAGCATTTGAAAGATAATAAAGCTATTGTTTGGTAAGTGAGATCTCTGATTGTAGTTTCTAACCCAAGAGTTGATCGTGCTTAAGTTTGTTGACACCAATAAAATGAGCTTAATGTGGCAATTTACTGATCTGAAGACATCAGCATAACAAATGAGGTGAAAACAGGATCTATTGACATGAAATAAAGAGTCTTTTCAGCTCCTCTGATAACATTGATGAGCCATAGACTATCAATATAGTCACCTTTATTTATGGGTGATTCTTAGACTATGTTCTTTGGTCATATGTTTAAAAATACATATAATTTTGGACAAATTCCGCTTTCTTTTCAAACTAACAATGAAACCACCTTAAAAACCTTTTACTACCTTTCTATTATGGTTTTTTTCATACATTTCAACCTCCTTATAGGTGTCAAAATCACTGTTTTCTCCTTGTCGCACACCCAGACTTTTAAACTTCAACAATGAAAATACAGTTTAAAAATATGACTTATCTGCTAACTATTAATGTACCTGAATTAAGGACTAGTAAAATAATTAAAATACATTATAGTATTTAATGTGAGACCACTATCAATATTACTTTTTATACAAAATATAGCCGTCGCACAGTGTTGGTGTCATTTCCACCACAACACTGTAATGTCCCTTTTAAAAAGTTTGTGTGAAAGATTGTTTAGATGGTTTCTATGGAAATCAGAGCACATGCTGGACATGGAGGGAATTAAACATGTGAAGAAAAATCAAGGTAAATATTGCTTGTTCAGTTAATATATTTATTTCCAACACACTGCCTCTGTAGTGGAAATGACATTTATGGTTACAAAGTACAATTGATATGTTTAATGACTTTGTGAATTGAGTTTAAAGAGTGTGATGAGTTTAAGATTTTTTCTAATAAATATCTCTACTGTTTCTCTACATTCACGTTAATTCATTGTCATTTCCACAACACCCTGTTATTTCCATCACCACACATTTTTTTTTAAATAATTAAAAAGTTCTCATCACACATTAAAAATGTATCCACAATTTATGAGATCATGCTCTACTTTATATAAAAATTCAAGTTATTTATTTTCTAATAATTAATATATAATCCAATATTACATTTCAGAGTGTGACAGGTGTACAGTTCAGCATTTGGTCCTTAGGGCAGTTAATTTATCTCATTGACAAATGTATAATTATTTTACATTGTGGAAAAACTGGTAAAACTAGTTACAAATATGATCTTAGACAATTCATGAGTGGCATAAGTTATTCTATTTTTAAATAACAGCTGTATATTGAGATGTGGTGGAAATGACATTTGTTCATTGCAGGTCAGAGAAATGTAAAATATTAACACTTTCTCTTGTAATCTAAGTTTGTCCTCTTACAGACCTTAAAACTAGACAAATTATTTAATGAAGATGAGTTACATTCGTGTTTATTTTTGTATTGTTTATGTCATATTGTGTTACTTATAACAGTATTATCTTTCAGTAGAACTCTTTTAGCATATATCCCGACTCAAATAATGTGTTTCTAAGAGCAAACACTCAGAATAAAGTGAGATGATCTGCTGATGATCCTGAATGTCTTGTTGAATGAGTGTTGATCGTCTGAGGCTCATCAATATTAACAGCTGCTGAAAACACTCTTTATTTCATGACAATAGCTCCTGTTCTCACCTCAGTTATTATGCTGATGTCTTCAGATCTCCTGTAAATTGCCACTTCAAGCTAATGTCATTGGTGTCAACAGACTGAAGGTATTTGTTGCTTACAAATATGTAGATTTATTTCTGTCTTTATGCTTCCCAATGCTTTCCTCACAGTCCTTTACTACTTTTCTAGATATCTACCATTATTTTAATGAAGAAACAGAATAATGTTAGAATTAGAAATAAAAAATTGTGAATTAACATCAGTTGCTTTATGATACACAGATATAAATGCTTACGTTGGTTAATTAGTATACGAGTCAAAGACAAAAATGGGTTTATATAGCAAAAAGAAGAAAAACAACTTTCCAGGTATATTTAGAAGAAGAATCATTTGATGACATGTTCAAACACTGTGTTTAAGGATCATAATGCAGCCCAGAAATACTCATTAATTGTCCATTTAAATCTCTATACTTTGATACTATCCTTCAAAACACTAGCTTTTACCCATTTGTCAGCAATAACTTTATAATCAGTTAAAGTAGCCGAATAAAATTAAGTATGGTATTATTTTAGATACAGTATTTTATTAAGTACAGGTCAGAACAACACAACTAATATAACAACTGACTACAGAATAACTATACACACATTTGTACTTACATTTTACATTTATTCATTTAGCAGACGCTTTTATCCAAAGCGACTTACATTGCATTCAAGTTACAGTTTTTACATTTTATCAGCTCTTGCTTTCCCTGGGAATCAAACCCATGATCTTGGCGTTGCTAGCGCCATGCTCTACTATTTGAACTACAGGAAAGCTATGTACTTAATGGGTTTGTACTTAATGGGTTTTCTGTGAATATATATAACTTTGGTAAATTTAATTTGTTGCAGACACTACAATTTGACATCTGGTCTTTGACCCTATAAAAACAAACTCAGTAAGAGATAGATTTTTGATTTTGGCAGATCAGCTCCTCCCACACTGGAACTCATCACCAGTGAAGCTCCTCCCACACTGGAATTCATCATCAGTGAAGCTCCTCCCACACTGGAACTCATCATCAGTGAAGCTCCTCCCACACTGGAACTCATCATCAGTGAAGCTCCTCCCACACTGAACTAATCATCAGTGAAGCTCCTCCCACACTGGAACGCATCATCAGTGAAGCTCCTCCCACACTGGAACTCATCATCAGTGAAGCTCCTCCCACTGCAGTTCAGCAATAAATGCAGGAAGATTCCCATCAGTTCAGAAGTGAAGACGAGCGTCAGAGCATCAGGAAGAGCTGAAATCTGATCAAAGACTGAGTTTATTAAAGAGGACAGAGAGAAGATGAGAGATCCAGAGCCCTGCAGAATCAAACACACTGAAGATACTGAACAACAAACAGGTTGGTGTTTATTCTTCATTCACGATGCTGAAGAACATTCATGTTAGAAAGATTCAAGCACTTCATCACATTTAGATAAACAGTTCAATTATGAAGTTTTCAACAGATATTCAGTATGTTGGATACAACATTGTGTGGTTTGTTATATTTTTTTAAGCAATAAGCAATAAACAGCTAATTGTATGAAGTAAATGGACTTCCAGACTGTCTGACAGGGTTGAAGGAATAACTTAAAGGGATAGTTCACCCAAAAATGAAAATTCTGTCATGCTTTACTCACCCTCAGGTTGCTCCAAACCTGTATACATTTCTTTGTTCTGCTGAACTCAAAGGAAGATATTTGGAAGAATGTCAGGAACCAAACAGATATCCCCCCCCCCCCCACTGACTACCATAGTATTTATTTTTCCTACTATGGAAGTAAATGGGGGCGAGATCTGTTTGGTCCCTTTAACTTAAAGGGATAGTTCACCCAAAAATGAAAATGTGATGTTTATCTGCTGGCGGGGTGGGCGCCCCTTAATCCAGTTGTCGGTAACGGTGAAAGCTAAGCTCCAGGGGCTTTTTTGAGCGACGCCAGGCCCAGAGACACGTCTCACATCCTCCTCTCATTTTTTACCTCTGATACAGGTGATGTCCAACTCTCCTGAGCTCATCCACAACATCGGGTGCGTGACGCGTCAACGGCTCTGGAACATAGATATATATACGTAGATCCTTATGTATCGCAGCCCATAAAAACAGTCGCTAATGAGGTATCTATGTATATATATCTATGTGCCGTAGCCGGTTGACGCGTCATGCGCCAGATGTTGTGACAGTTGGACATCGCGGTGTATCAGAGGTAAAAAATGATATAAATACTGTTCAGTTTCTCGCACAAACCAGATCATTTCGTGTCTTAGGACATCAATGTATCGTTACGAGCCGCAAGGTTTAATTTGAATTTGTCTGTGCATGTTTTTTACTCTCAAAGATTGTGTGCCCACTGACTGGCATTATATGACTGACAGACTGCAAAGGTTTGAGTTAAAAATCTTCGTTTGTGTTCTACTGAAGAAACAAAGTCACCTACATCTTGGATGCCTTGGGCGTAAGCATATAAACATCACATTTTCATTTTTGGGTGAACTATCCCTTTAACATTAGATGATTGATAGTACTCACTATGACAAAATTTAATTTGTGCCTAAAATGCTTTGAAAACCATAACTTAAATGTCAATGTACCTCATTCATGCAATTAATTCATAAAAACACACCAGAATGATTATAATATTTTACAGCAGCTGTCTTGACATCAATAATCACTTTCATATTTCGCTCTTTGAATACTGATTTATTTAAAGTGATTTTTTTTTCTTTTTATTTCAGAGCTGATGGAAGAGAGCGAGGAGAGTGAAGAACTGAGTGAAGTGGAGGAGAAACATCATGACAAACCTGGAGAAAAACCTTTGAGTCACTCAAAGACTAAAAATATATTTTTAAAGAAAAGAAAAGCCAAGAAATCTATCACCTGCACTCAGTGTGGAAAGAGATTCCCATGCAAATCAGCGCTTGAGTGTCACATGAGAGTTCACACCAGAGAAAAGCCACACACGTGTGATCAGTGCGGGAGGAGTTTCACATACAAACATAGTCTTAATGATCACATGAGAGTTCACACCGGAGAGAAGCCGTTCGTGTGTGATCAGTGCGGGAAGAGATTCACACAATCTACAAACCTTAAACTACACATGAGGATCCACACCGGAGAGAAGCCGTTCAAGTGTGATCAGTGCAGCAAAACATTTCATCAGTCAACAAACCTGAAGGAACACCTGGCAGTTCATACGAAGGAGAAGCCACATTCCTGTTCTGAATGTGGAAGAGTTTTTCACTGCCGCGGAGTTTACATGTACATCAGAAAACTCACACTGGTGTGAGAGAGTACTTGTGCTTTGAGTGTGACAAGACTTTTACTACAGCGAGCTCTTTAAACCTGCACCAGAAGATCCACACTGGAGAGAAACCTTACAAGTGTTCACACTGTGACAAACATTCACTCAGTCAGGAAATCTGAAAACACATCAGAAGATCCACAGCAGAGAGAAACCTCACAAGTGTTCACACTGTGACAAGAGATTCAGAGAGTCAGGAAATCTGAAAACACATGAGAGGATCCACACTGGTGAGAAACCTCACAAGTGTTCATACTGTGACAAGAGATTCAGTCGGTCAGGAAATCTGAAAAGACATGAGAAGATCCACAGCAGAGAGAAGCTGCACACGTGTGATCAGTGCGGAAAGAGTTTCTCTATTAAAAGTCACCTGAAGATACACATGAAGATCCATGCAGTGGAGGAACCACACAGCGATGTTCACAAGTCTTCATCGCTGGAGTCAGAGTCAAGTCTCGAGTGATTTATTGGCTTGCTAAAAAAATCTCATTAAGAATCCTCATGAACTGAACTCATCCTAATTACGAAGCTCTAGACCAGTGTTACTCATTGCGCGGCTCGCCAAGCTTTAATTTGTGGCTCACATGGCAGTAAATAATACGATGATATGGTCAATACAGAGATTTCATAAAAACATTAAAAACAAGCAGGGCTATAACATAACCCATTAAAAAACTCACATCGTGTCTACACAGGATGCGATCAGGGCTTTATGATTTCCGCGATGCGGAATCTAGTTATAAAAACAGAATTTTCTGTATAACATATTACTATATATGTCATTGAATTTGACAAAGTTTGGATGAATAAATCAAAAGTAGGTGATTACACTTAAATCAAATCGTGATATGGACTAGTATCTGTAAATATTAAGCTGCAAAAATAGCATTTAAATATGAATCCTGCGTGTCTCGTTATGAATGAATGCACAGACGCGCAGTTTCATTTACTACACACACACTGAAGCGCGCAGTGTTTATAGCGTCTGCCGTCTCGCCAAATAAGGACATAAATACATGAACAACAGTCAGTGTCTGCACTATTACAAATAATGTATATTTAAAAAAATACCCAAAACAGCGGAATTACAAGATGGAAATATAGACTAGAAAGATATTTAAACTTGTTCTGCCCTTACGTCCATGACACTGACTCACTGCGGAGTTGTTTTATCTTCAATCTTCGATCTTTACAGCTCTTAACGCGGAATGTGCTCTTGCATGGTTAGATACATGATGGGCTAATGTAGAGGCAAATAACTTTTAAAAGTAACCCCCTTTGTATTGCATTGCATAGCATATTCAGGGATGACAGATGGATAAGCAGACATGCTATTTATGACTGGATGTAACTTTTGATACTTAAAAGGTAAAAGTGATACTTTGATGCGGTAAAAGTGGCTCTTCTATTGACTTTGTCCTATAAGTGAGGCTCTCATGGCAAAACTAGTGAGGACCACTGCTCTAGACAAAATATATGATCTTCTATGATATGCTTTGTAAGGTTAATGTACATCCAGCCTGTTACTTGTGTTTTAATCCACTACAATGTACAAAACAGTTGATCTGTAATGCAATTCTATGATAAGAGTCTACCTGATCTACCATGACACATAAGGAAATATGTGACACAGATATTACAAAACCATACAAATAAAGTCTTTCTTTATGATACAAGTCTGAGGAATTCAATTAAAGTTCCAGGAGGTCCGGTCTCTTCCCAGCGGAGGTCTGGACTAAAATAAATTATTAATGGGCCATTCTTCAGAATTGGTCCAAAGCCAAAAGCTAAAAGTTCAACAACAATTAATTTTTTTTAACAATATTTCAAGTGCAATTATGAGATTTGTTGTATTTTGAATCCAGTTTTTCTTTGTAAAAGGCAAAAAGTTGATCATACTGATTTCAAAGTTAAGGATTCATTAGTTTGAATATACATTGAACCAAAAACTATCATAACATCTCAGTTGATAATTCAGTATACTTCATTTTTGACAAAATATCACATGTTTCGGTAGTGACTGCACATTTTCAATAGTGACAGAAATGCTTTGGTAGCGACCACATTACATTACAGAACTTTAACTCACAAACTAAAACACTACTAAAACATACTAAAATACAAAAAAACTGCATAATTGTACTAATATTTTGTTTACTTCCCCCAAATTTGAGGATTATGTGTCCCCTTTTGTCACTACCAAAACAATGACGACATGTTTCGGTCGTGACTTTTTCAGTAGTGAAACTCCACCGAGTGTTTCGGTAGTGACAGTTTTAGATACTTTTGAACCTAGCTCAAAGATGTTAATCAGCACATGGTTAGCTAGCACAGTTCTGAACAGTGGTACACATGTAAAAACTAAATGATTTGTAATAAATCCCAAAAAAGTGTGCTTGACTGCAGAAAAAAGGTGTTCGGTAGTGATGTTGTGACTGTGCCACATAAGGGACATGTTTTACCACTCTGTATATAACAGTATATTGGTGTATCAGAGTTTTAATAGGTTTTACATGTTTCCTTGTCCATTTTACTCCTTTTAAAAATTTTTGTGTTTGTCTTTAAGAACTGAGACAGAAAGAGCCTAACTTAAAAATCTTATCTTATTTGTTTGGTATTACAGAAACCACCTAACTTGACAAAAAATACTAAAAACTGTCTTAACTTTAGGACAACCCCACCAGTGGCTCCTCCAGGATTTGTTTTATAGGGTGGCCGAAAGGGGCCAGTATATAATGTTAGGGTGGCTCAATACAAAAAAGTGTTGCATGCCTAAATTTAATGGCAGAGAATAATTTTTGGTGTTACCATTCGTTCCGGGAGCATATAAAGTTCAGTAGGCTATTACTATACAGAGCAAAATATAAAAATTCTGTATAGAGCAAAATAGAAAAAAAGTCGCTCTGCAAGTACCCTCATATTTATTTGGAGTGCAAATTCATTTCAAATGAGAGTAAAAGTAAACAAGAAGCATAGATGTTTAACCCATCACTTCATCAAAACAATTGGTACACTGACTGTTGCAGTAAATGAAGCCCTAAATGTTCTCAGAATTTACAGACATCTGCACTGGAACAAGGACTGTAAATGTTCCTGGGGCGCATCTTGATGGTGTTCTCAGGGAGTCTGCCATAGTCATTGGTGGTGATGGTAATTTCTGAAAGATCCTCAATTCTGCCTTTTTTTCCCCAGTCTCTTTCTTCCAAATAAATTCTCCTCATCTCTGTCACTATAGTTGTGTCTTTTATTTGCCCATATCAGATACATGTACAAAAAAAACAAACAAACATTTTAGAATAGTGCCACAGCAAAACTCACAGGTTGTAATAGATCAATGAAATATAGCTACTGTGGTGGGGGTGAGGAATCACACACGACAACGAGACAGTTAAGTGTCAAGAAAAACCCCAGAGGGTGGATTTATTTGTGAAATTTGTTGAGTTCGTGGCATGGTGCTCCGTGCAGTGTTCAGGTTCAGCCCTCTCGTGTCTCCGAAGTGGTGGATCAGTGCAGTGCTCCGTGGTTCGGCGGGACCGGTCACACGTTGCCTTCTGGTGAGGGGGAGAGAAAACAACATTAGATGCGGAGGCTTCTCTAGAACTCACCAGAGTGTGCGTGAAAGGTGGCTTATAAAGGGCGGTGTCTGATCAGCTCCAGGTGTGACCGGTCTGCCGGTGATGCGTGGTGCAGGTGTGCACGCTTTGTTGCCAGGGCGACGCTGATGACGGCTCGGGACACGTGTCACACTCCCAAGCGTTGTCCTGGTGTTCCTACACAACGGGGATGATGGGGGTGGGCGGGAGGTGAACCCTGACAGACCTGCGAAAGCTGCCCAGCCACGGGAGAGTCCGTCCGCGTTGGCCATTCCCGCCCGATGTTGTACGTCGAAGTGGAAGTCCTGGAGCGCCAGGAACCATCGCGTCACTCGTGCATTTGTATCTTTAGCCCGGGCCATCCACTGCAGGGGAGCGTGGTCCGTGAGGAGGGTGAACTTCCGCCCAAGGAGGTAATATCGGAGCTCCAGGACTGCCCACTTAACGGCCAACACTTCTCTCTCAACCGTGGCGTAGCGACGTTCAGCGGGGGCCAGCTTCCGGCTGATGTAGACCACCGGGTGTTCCTCGCCGTCTATCACCTGGGAGAGGACGGCTCCCAACCCGGTGTCGGAGGCGTCCGTCTGTAACAGGAAGGTGCAGCCGAAATCCGGGGCCCGTAGGATGGGCTCGGTTGTGAGTGCCGCCTTCACTCGCCGGAATGCTTGGTCCGTCTCCGGGCTCCAAATGACCTTCTTGGGCTGCCCCTTCCGGATCAGGTCTGTCAGGGGAGCAGCTAAGGAGGAGAAGTTAGGGATAAAACAGCGGTAATACCCTGCCAACCCCAAAAAGGCTCGTACCTGAGTCTTGGTTGTTGGAACTGGTGTTGAGAGGATAGCGGCCACCTTCTTGTCCTGGGGTCGGACGACACCCTGTCCCACCTGGAAACTCAGGTATTTGGCATCGAAGAGGGCCAGGTGGCACTTCCGGGGGTTGGCAGTCAGTCCAGCCCGACGAAGCTCCATGAGCACCCTCCGCAACCGTTCGAGGTGTTCCTCCCAACTCTCCGCATGTATGATGACATCGTCTAGATAGGCCGCCGCGTAGGCCTGGTGGGGCCGCAGTAGGATATCCATCAGACGTTGGAAAGTGGCGGGGGCCCCGTGTAGGCCGAAGGGGAGAACCCGGTACTGCCAGTGGCCACTGGGGGTCGAAAAGGCGGTCTTGGGTTTTGCACTCTCGGTCAGTGAGACCTGCCAATATCCCTTAGTGAGGTCAAGGGTGGAGATGAACCGGGCTCTCCCCAGACGGTCAATCAGCTCGTCTACGCGGGGCATAGGGTAGCTGTCAAACTCTGAGACCTCATTTAAACGTCGGAAGTCATTGCAGAAGTGGAGGGTGCCGTCCGGTTTCGGGACCATGACGACCGGGCTGGACCATGGGCTCCGAGATGGTTCAATTACCCCTAACCTCAGCATCTCCTGTATCTCATCCTCAATTGCGTGTCGCCGAGCCTCCGGGACACGGTAGGGCCGCTGCCTCACGATGGTCCCCGTCGGGACGCGGATGTCGTGGTGGAGGACGTTGGTCCGCCCGGGCAGGGGTGAGAACACATCGGAGAACTGACTGACCAGATGTTGAAGCTCCGTCTTCTGGGCAGCCGAGAGATGGGGGTTGACGTCAACAACCGTCCGGTTCCCAACCCACCGTTTCAAGAGGTTAATATGGTAGAGTTGTTCCTCCCGTCGGCGACCGGGCTGGCGAATCCGGTAGGTGACTGGCCCGACTCGTTCGGTAACTGTGTATGGCCCCTGCCAGGTGGCCAGGAACTTGCAAGTGGCGGTGGGGACCAACACCATCACGTGGTCCCCAGGCTGAAATTCCCGTGGTTGGGCTGCCCGGTTGTAGTGACGTTGCTGGGCTTGTTGGGCCTTGGCGAGGTGTTCCCGGACTAATGGCATCACTCTGTCTATCCTCTCCCTCATGTCGTGCACGTGCTCGATCGTGGATCGGAAGGCGGCTGGCTGTTGTTCCCAGGCTTCCCTCGCGATGTCCAGGAGTCCTCGAGGCTGGTGACCGAACAGCAGCTCGAAGGGGGTAAACCCGGTGGAGGCCTGGGGAACCTCCCGGATCCGGGCCGGTAGGCGAGGCTTATACTCCCAGTCCTGGAACAGTTGAGCCGCGCTTATAGGGGACAGACCCACTCTTGGCAGGATTTCCTTCCTTAGCTCCTCATACGAGTCGACCCTCTCCAGAGGTAATGCGAAGTAGGCTCGCTGCGCCTCTCCGGTTAAAAGGGGAGCGATAATCCGGGCCCATTCCTCTTGCAGCCAATCCTCCCGGAGCGCGACGGCCTCGAACATTTGGAGGAAGTGTTCTACGTCGTCGTGGACAGTCATCTTAGGGAGAAGCTGGGTCGCCCGCACTCGGGGATCGGGGAGCGGGATTCGCTGGGCAGCTGTCCCGTGCTGTCTCGTCTTGTCGGGAGGCCATATGCTATATGATTTGCTGCTGGCGGATGCTCACCTCTGTGAGATGTTTGAGGAGTTCTTCCATGTCGGGGAGGGGAGGAGCGGCCGCCTAGACAGAACAAAAAAAAAAACACAGCTTAGTCCACGTGCTGAAGGGGTGATTTGTCGGTGATTCCTCACCGTCCGGCCCGCATTCTCCACCAGTGTGGCGGGGGTGAGGAATCACACACGACAACGAGACAGTTAAGTGTCAAGAAAAACCCCGGAGGGTGGATTTATTTGTGAAATTTGGTGAGTTCGTGGCGTGGTGCTCCGTGCAGTGTTCAGGTTCAGCCCTCTCGTGTCTCCGAAGTGGTGGATCAGTGCAGTGCTCCGTGGTTCGGCGGGACTGGTCACACGCTGCCTTCTGGTGAGGGGGAGAGAAAACAACATTAGATGCGGAGGCTTCTCTAGAACTCACCAGAGTGTGCGTGAAAGGTGGCTTATAAAGGGCGGTGTCTGATCAGCTCCAGGTGTGACCGGTCTGCCGGTGATGCGTGGTGCAGGTGTGCACGCTTTGTTGCCAGGGCGACGCTGATGACGGCTCGGGACACGTGTCACACTACATAAAATTCACATACAAGAAGTAGTTCACTCAAAAATGTTTTTAAAAAAGTTCTGTAATCATCTATTCATCCTTATTTCGCTGAAAGACTTTTCATTTTGTGGTTAACTACACAGTTAATATGAAAAACTAAAAATAATAATAATTGCAAACAAACCTGTCCTGTCTTTTGGTGTATGACGGGCGATCGTCGTCATCATCATCTGTCTGTGAGTCAGACATCACAGTTGCCTGTGGAAGTTTGAGTTGAGCTTCCTCATACGTGTCTATGAAACATCACATTGCTGTTAACCTCCCCCCAAAAAAGTAACAATCCTGAAATGCTATCAAAGTTCATTTTAATAGTTAAAATACCAGTAGTGTAAATAATCCGCACCCTGAAGGTTGTGTAGGCGATTCTCGCAGTGTGACAGCCTTATGAATCTTAGCCACAGATTAGTAAGATGGCCAAGCATATGCACCGTTCTGTACCCATGAAGATGGCACAACTTCCACTTCAGATGACTCGATGAACTCCACAATTTTGAAGTGTATTTTAGGTGTATTATGTATAAATAAATGTACACTATTATAAACAATTGCTGTTGATATCAGTTTAAATGCATTAATGGTAGACAAACAAACTTTTCTTGAGAAGGAAGTATGACATATTTTTTAAGAGACTCGTCAATTTTTGCACATTTAAGTTCTTGAGAAAGATCTGAAACACAAGATAAGCTCCAAGCCTGCAAGAATCAACTGGGTAGTCATTTAATCTTCTTGTAGCAGGGTAAGTGTTTTATCTACTTTTGGCCCGGTTTGGAGGTGATTGGTGGACCAATGAGATGTAAGCAGTACTTAAGGATTCTTATTTTGCGGGGTAGTGTGGTGTCCGGTTGATTCTGAGTTCTCCTCTTCCTGGCGTTCCCCTTTCCGCTCCTCACTGTGTTCAGTCTGATTTAGAGTGGGGCTGGTGGCATCGGCATTGCGGAGAGTGTGTGGCGGAGTTTGCCTACAGTAATGGTGACACAAGCGGGTGCGTGAGAGCTGTCTGGTACGTTGAGTCATGACACTTGTTGGAGTAACCATATAGTTTTGCGTTGGTCTTCGTTCAACCCTAACTGTAAAGGGGGGAATGGAACATCACAATCTCTAAGTTGATCTCTCGTTGAAGATACTACATGTGACTCCGCTGTTTTGCTTACAGGCATTTTTGGTTTTGTTTTGACTACGGACCTTTTGTACATCATTGCTTACGGTTTCGCTGTTTGGCGGTTCATTTGGGCCAATCGTTGTGACTTTGTGCTTTTGCTAGGCCATCTATCCGTTTTATTTTGATTTAGTTTTTTTCAGTATAATTGTTTGATTTTGTTATTGCCTTTTGAAACCTTTAGACAAAAATCAGGAAAATAAATTTCTTTGTACTGTCTCACAGCTCCTTTAACAAACGGCAAAATAGGCCCATCACAATGCTCTTTTCGGACATAACTTTTAGAAATGTCAGTCTTTGAACCACCACTAGATATTTCAGATATCCTGCATACAATTTGTGCAACATGGCCGTCGTACCAATCTTTTTAACTGACCTAAATAATTCTCAAAAGGAAATCCAGAAATGTTGTCAATTGGACCATGACATTTCACATCATCTAAGTGAACAAGGCCATGCACATTATAGACCACATATTCCTTGCCATAGAGCTACACAAAGAGCTGCACAAAAGCTCAGTAAGAATAGAAATTGCAACTGAGAGAAGCATAAAGTTATTGTAAACAGGAGTGCTTACAACATCATGATGAACTACAGATCCTGCGTAGAGTAAAAACGGTCTTAGTTCAGTTGCCTTCCAGCGATTTTTCTCTTCAGTTGACCATGGTTTACGAGCAAATTCAGATGGGACATAATTCTTAAGGGAGAGTAGGTTCTGAGATAATTTGAGTACTTTATGTGATGGCAAGCGAGTCTTGAGAGGACCACTGGTCCATAGATCTAATAACCTACGCATCACACCAAGACAGTCTAAATGCACATAATCATGAGGGAACCATGATATCATGTTTATATCAAGACTGTATACATTTATCACATGACGAATAACCAGTATGAGACTTAACACCCTTAACATGTGCATGAGCAGGTGCATCACAAACAACAGAACTGAGAAATAGTTCCTTTCCTCTGAAAATAAAGCCTGACTGCAGGCTCTTAACTTCTTCAACTAAGCTTTTACTCAGACAATATTTTTTGGTTTGGAAATGCCACCAAATATCGCTATTAGAAAAGGATTTTTTTGTTATGCCTTGTAATAAGCCTAAAATAGGCCACAGTTTCATATTTGAACTCTTGTGCAATTAAATGCCATCAAAATTCAACTGCAATGTCAGTGTATGTCTGTTTGGTAGCTGGGGCAATATTTTATCAAGGATTCCTGACAATGTATTAAGAATGCCAAAATAGTGGAAAGAACCTCCACATATTTGTTCTATTCTATATATTAAGCAGCGTTCGAGCATCTTTTGTAAGGTTTGGGTGCATACTACGCAAGACTGACAGAAGAGCTGTTAATGCAACCATAAGCCCAAAATGATCTTGTCATAGATGGTCAAAAAAACAAGAGTATTAAAAATGTTTATCTTCACTAGAATCAATATAAAACATTTATAATAACAGTTCAGAAAACCCCCAAAATAAATAGCATTATACCCCTTGAGCATAAGCTCAAAAATTCTATTCAAAAACATACAGACATTACTAGACAATCACAGACCATTTTTGGTTTACTTGAGAGTCAGATAAAAGCCATTAACAGCAAACCGTTTCAGCAGTTTGTGAAGCAATTAGTAAAGTCTGGAAAGCTCAAGTATGTTGAAAATGTATCAGCAGTTTACAGCTTGTAATGGACTATTAGCAACTCTAATGATAACATGCCTATTCACACGTTCATAGTGAAACAGTCTGCCATTGCCATCTTTTGTCTCTGTGATGTGCTGCAAAATGACCTCACTGACCCTCATTAAACAATCATAACATTTGACCGAAAATATTGTTACATTACCATTAAATCAGAATGTGTAACTATTTATAACCAATTAAGAATATCAATATTCTGCCTCCAGAAGTTCAGTTTCACATGCGCAAATTACAGCTTAATCAGTGCATATAAGATATGATTGATTGGCTATCACCACGCACCAGCCGTGACATGAATCCAAAAGCATTGTGAAAAACTGAACTTCCTGGTGGTTTCAGCTTTATCGGACGTTCGTCCAATCAGTAGCCACCTACAACGGAAATACATCACAGTATTGTTATGCAAGTCGCTCACGCTATTGTCAAAACAAAAATAATAATAAAAAAACTATAGGCCTAGTAAAATCACTAAAGTAGCATTAAAAGTTGTTTTTAAAAGTTTTAAAAACCGAGTGGACAAATGCAAATAAATAGTTTTGTCGCCTTTTTAAAACTGGCTATAACCAACTTAAAAAGGCAACAAACAACTACTGTTTATTTGCATGTGTATATTAAGTTCATTTTTAAAACGACTTTTAAAGCTACGTTATTGTTTTTACTTTAGTGTTAATAAGCACTTAGGCTTACAGGAATTTCTTAGTAAGCAAGTTGCGCTCGCGCTGTTAACATCCGAAAGTACGGAGCGCCTACAACATAACGTACTCGAAAATAAGTGCATCATCTTACCAATTTTTTCCCTCGATGATACCATATTTTCTGTTTCTGATACCTGTTTCTGTGGCTCAGCGGTAGAGAATTGTGTTAGCAGCGCAAAAGGTCATGGGTTCAATTTCCAGGAAACCCACATACTGATAAAAAAAATGTAGAGCCTGAATGCACTGTAAGACTCTGCAGCCAGACTCGGGCCAGTGCTTTAAAGCTGCAGCACAAACACATGCGCGAGAGCGAGCTGCGGGCCACAATCAGCCCGGATTACACTCACCGATGCCGAGTCTGAGCCGCAGGTGCTGAAGGGCAGCCGAGCTCGGGACGATTACTACATGCTATCTGGGTAACATTTAAGTTATCATTACTTTATTGCAGTTAATGTACTTAGAAAATCAAACTATATTTAGGTTAGATACATATGGAGATGCTGCTGTAGTAATTTAGCTGGAGTGATTAATGAAGATGAGTTAGTGTTTATTTTTGTATTGTTTATGTCATATTGTGTTACTTATAACAGTATTATCTTTCAGTGGAACTCTTTTAGCATATATCCCGACTCAAATAATGTGTTTCTAAGAGCAAACACTCAGAATAAAGTGAGATGATCTGCTGATGATCCTGAATGTCTTGTTGAATGAGTGTTGATCGTCTGAGGCTCATCAATATTAACAGCTGCTGAAAACACTCTTTATTTCATGACAATAGTTCCTGTTCTCACCTCAGTTATTATGCTGATGTCTTCAGATCTCCTGTAAATGGCCACTTCAAGCTAATGTCATTGGTGTCAACAGACTGAAGGTATTTGTTGCTTACAAATATGTAGATTTATTTCTGTCTTGATGCTTCCCGATGCTTTCCTCACAGTCCTTTACTACTTTTCTAGATATCTACCATTATTTTAATGAAGAAACAGAATAATGTTAGAATTAGAAATAAAAAATTGTGGATTAGCTTCAGTTGCTTTATGATACACAGATATAAATGTTTACATTGGTTAATTAGTATACGAGTCAAAGACAAAAATGGGTTCATGTAGCAAAAAGAAATAAAAACTTTTCAGGCATATTTAGAAGAAGAATGATTTGATGACATAAAAATACTCATTAATTGTCCATTTAAATCTCTATACTTTGATACTATACTTCAAAACACTAGCTTTTACCCATTTGTCAGCAAGAACAACTTTATAATCAGTTAAAGTAGCCTAATAAAATTAAGTATGGTATTCTTTTAGATACAGTATTTTATTAAGTACAGGTCAGAATAACACAACTAATATAACAACTGACTACAGAATAACTATACACAGATTTGCACTTAATGGGTTTTCTATGAATATATATAACTATTCAGTATGTTGGATACAACATTGTGTGTTTTGTTATATTTTTTTAAGCAATAAGCAATAAACAGCTAATTGTATGAAGTAAATGGACTTCCAGACTGTCTGACAGGGTTGAAGGAATAACTTAAAGGGATAATTCACCCAAAAATGAAAATTTTGTCATCATTTACTAACCCTCAGGTTGCTCCAAACCTGTATACATTTCTTTGTTCTGCTGAACTCAAAGGATGATATTTGGAAGAATGTCAGGAACCAAACAGATATCCCCCACTGACTACCATAGTATTTATTTTTCCTACTATTTTTCCTACTATGGAAGTAAATGGGGACGAGATCTGTTTGGTCCCTTTAACTTAACATTAGATGATTGATAGTTCTCACTACAACAATATTTAATTTGTGCCTAAAATGTTTTGAAAACAATAACTGAAATGTCAATGTACCTCATTCATGCAATTAATTCATAAAAACACACCAGAATGATTATTATGTTTTACAGCAGCTGTCTTGTTTCTGCTATTACATCAATAATCACTTTCATATTTCGCTCTTTGAATATTAGTTTATTTAAAGTGATTTTTTTTATTTCAGAGCTGATGGAAGAGAGCGAGGAGAGTGAAGAACTGAGTGAAGTGGAGGAGGAGCATCATGACAAACCTGGAGAAAAACCTCCGAGTCGCTCAAAGACGAAAAAGACATTTTTAAAGAAAAGAAAAGCTAATAAATCTATCACCTGCACTCAGTGTGGAAAGAGTTTCACAAATAAACATAGTCTTGAGGGTCACATGAGAGTTCACAACGGCGAGAGGCCGTTCACGTGTGATCTGTGTGGAAAGAGCTTCACGCAACCAACACATCTTAAAGTACACATGAGGATCCACACCGGAGAAAAGCCACATACGTGTGAACAGTGTGGGAAGAGTTTCACATTCAAATATCTTCTCAATGTTCACATGATGATCCACACCGGAGAGAAGCCATTCGTTTGTGGTCAGTGTGGGAAGAGTTTCACAAAACAAGGAACGATTAATGTTCACATGAGGATCCACACCGGAGAAAAGCCGTTCGTATGTGGTCAGTGTGGCAAAACATTTCATTGGTCATCAGACCTGAAGAAACACCTGGCAGTTCATACGAAGGAGAAGCCACATTCCTGTTCTGAATGTGGAAAGAGTTTTTCACAGCGGGGGAGTTTACATGTACATCAGAAAACTCACACTGGTGTGAGAGAGTACTTGTGCTTTGAGTGTGACAAGACTTTTACTACAGCGGGCTCTTTAAAACTGCACCAGAGGATCCACACTGGAGAGAAACCTCACAAGTGTTCACACTGTGACAAGAGATTCAGAGAGTCAGGACATCTGAAAACACATGAGAGGATCCACACTGGAGAGAAACCTCACAAGTGTTCATACTGTGACAAAACATTCAGTCAGTCAGGACATCTGAAAACACATGAGAAGATCCACAGCAGAGAGAAGCTGCACACATGTGATCAGTGCGGAAAGAGTTTCTCTATTAAAAGTCACCTGAAGATACACATGAAGATCCATGCAGTGGAGGTACCACACAGCGATGTTCACAAGTCTTCATCGCTGGAGTCAGAGTCAAGTCTCGAGTGATTTAATGACTTGCTAAAAAAGATCTCAATAAAAATCCTCATGAACTGAACTCATCCTAATTATGAAGCTCTAGACAAAATATATGATCTTCTATGATATGCTTTGTAAGGTTAATGTACATCCAGCCTGTTACTTAGGTTTTCAGAGAAAAATCAATAACAATTACATTTTTAATTCTTTTAAATATAATTTATGAGATTTGTTGTATTTTGAATCCAGTTTTTCTTTGTAAAAGGCAAAAAGTTGATCATACTGATTTCAAACTTAAGGATTCATTAGTTTGAATATACATTGAACCAAAAACTATCATAACATCTCAGTTGATAATTCAATATACTTAATTTTTGACAAAATATCCCATATTTCTGTAATGACTGCACATTTTCAATAGTGACAGAAATGCTTTGGTAGCGACCACATTACATTACAGAACTTTAAGTCACAAACTAAAACATACTGAAATAATAATAATAATAATAAAAAAATAAAAACATTTGCATAATTGTACTAATATTGTGTTTATTTCCTCCAAATTTGAGGATTATGTTTTCCATTTTGTCACTATCAAAACAATAATGACATTTTTCGGTAGTGACAGTTTTAGATACTTTTGAACCTAGCTCAAAGATGCTAATCAGCACATGGTTAGCTAGCACAGTTCTGAACAGTGGTACACATGTAAAAACTAAATGTTATGGAATAACTCCCAAAAAAGTGTGTTTAATTGCCGAAAAAAGGTGTTCGGTAGTGACGTTCCTTAAAGTTACACACAGATTTTTTTTACTTTTGAACACATTTACCTTAAAATGATGAGACCTATCTACTCACACCTTGTGAGCTATCAGAGAGGGACACAGGAATATTTCCTGATCATAAATGTATGGGTTTAGTTAAAATCAGACTCAGACAATGGACTAAAACATACTGTTTCGGTAGTGACATGAAAAATGTGGGGCACATTTTGTTACATTTTGCTACATAAAGTTTCATAATTTACAAAGAAAATATTAAATAAATATTTTTATTTTTAAAATTCTAAGATTATTTTAAAAACAACAATGGAAAAAATACAAAAATGATTTCAATATCATTTTCATAAGTTGAAATTTATGGGTTAGGATTTCGGGACAGTACCCAATAAATGATTATATAAAAAAAAAAAAATATATATATATATATATATATATATATATATATAT
The DNA here is from genome assembly GCF_012432095.1 of Onychostoma macrolepis. Lineage (NCBI taxonomy): Eukaryota > Metazoa > Chordata > Actinopteri > Cypriniformes > Cyprinidae > Onychostoma > Onychostoma macrolepis. The sequence goes on from NC_081157.1 coordinate 383,255, forward strand.
ATATATATATATTAATCCTACATATTCTGCATGTCTTCATTTCATTATATTGTCCTAAGACATGTTAATACTTTGTAATTCTGGTAATCCGTTTACATTTAAATAATCATAACTATCAATCAAAAAGGATAACAAATTTTGAGCAGTACCACTATTAATTAAACATAACTTTTCCTTCATTCGGTTAATTTAATTGAATTTTTTTCATTTTCTGGTGAGAAAATACTTTTCTTCAATCATGAAACTGCTACATTAATAGTTCTCAGTACAAAAATAAAGGTTTAAACATAAGTTGTCACAAATCCGGTTCGTGGCTTTCCGTCTGATTGCCACCAGAGGTCACCCTTCCATCATATTGACTCTCACACTACACAGACACTTTCACATTATCTTGCACTACAATTCCCATCAACCACTGCACTGACGACACACACAGCTGATTGCACTGATCACACTGCTAAGTGATAGCTACTCTACGGAACCCAGTTTGCTGTCATACCCTGCGTCCCAATGTTCATACTATCCATCCTAAATATTATGTGAGACTGCAATAAGTGTGTCCCAAAGCATAGTATGTTGAAAAGAGTATGCCAAAAGACCCTGGATGGTCTAATATTTCAGGTCGATTTTTGAAGTGTGGATCCGTGCACACTCTAATGGCTAAAATTGCCCACAATCCATTGCGCTTTGGCGAAGGATTCGGTCCAGAACTACAAACACGAATAAAAAGCGTTAGAAAAACTACAAACGTGGCGGATGCGCGCGATCGAACGTTATGTAGAGAGGTTTACAAAAAGGGGTCTGAGAGTTACTAATAATCAACATTTAAACTGGTAAAAACTATTTATTTATTGTTATCCGTGTTATTTCATCTGCAACAGAAATGTGAACTTTTATAAACATCCATTTGGTCGTTAACTTTTAAATGCATCATTATGCAGAAAATATGAGCAGAGTTCTCCGCATGAAAGACCCGTGACTGGCAGATCAACGAGCTACTTCTTTTTTATCCAATATGGTAAGAAGTTAAATTAAATTAAATGTGGAGGATGTTAACTGTGACACGATGATTGACAGGCCAGTTTACAGTGACGGTGCGTGTAACAGATGCGACATGAACCGTCCGTTAAAGACGCAGTTGTGTGACGTTATAGTATGTCCCAAAGCTTGCATACTCTTCTACTATACACTTAAAAGTGTGTACTTTTTCTTCACCAAAAGAGTACATACTTTAAGGGCGTAGTATAAGTAGGCACATTGGGACGCAGCAATAGTCTTGCCTTGTGTGTTTTCTAGTGATTTTTGATTCTTTCCTGTCTTTCCTGGATTAACCCTTTGACTTCCATTTTCGGACTCTGTTTGCACCTCTCTTGGACTACTGCTCGTGTACCTGGATTATCTCTCTGCCTTGCTCTGTTGGATATTGTTCGCCGATTGAAGACCCACGCTTGTCCTAGGACTACTCTTTGCCTTGTCTTTGCCATACCTGTTTGCCGTTGTTTGACCCTGCCTGTGATTTGACTGTCTATTAATAAAAGCTTGCACTTGGATCCGCTCACCTCTTGTTTCATCGGCTCCATTACAGAATACTCGGCCACACGAGGATCCAGCGGCTTTTCTAACGGACCCTGGTCAGGTATGGACCCATTCAATCAGCTGCTTGACCAAGACTCAATGGATTTGAGGAGTACGTCACTCAATTTTGTGTGTTTTCTGTAAGGTACCTTTTGATGAGGTTGTATTAAAAGACATTTTTCGTTTCGGTCAAAGTGAGCCCGTAAAGTCATGGTTACCTGAAGGAAAGTTTAATGTTAGTTTAAGGGATTTTATGGACTATGCTTTTCTGTGTGCTGGCTCTTTTCTCATTTCCCATGATGGGGATCACTTTGTGTTGCGTTTGGGCTGCGTACACCACTACAGAACTGAGGTAGCGACGTCCACTGTGATGTCTCCAGAGGTAGCGGCTGATGCTGCAGAACCTCTTGGGGTAGTGACAATCGCTGCTGTGCTCTCCGAAGCAATGGCACTCACTTCAGCTCCTTGTATGATGGTAGCGCCCAGCAATGTACTCTCAGCCTGTTGTGTTGCGGTCAAAGAGACCGTTACTGAACTCTCCCTGTGTCTGGAGTTTACCATTGTAGAACCTCCAGAGGTGTCAATGGTATGCATCTGTGATTCCTTGTCCTGCCCTGTCACGGCTATGGAGGCCGTCTGTGATTCCTCGTCCTGCTCTGTCACGGCTATGGAGGCTGTCTGCGAATCCTCATCTTGCCCTGTCACAGCCAGAAGGGCTATCCCTGAACTCTTGTCCTGCCCTGTCACGGCCACGGAGGCCGCTTTTGAAGATTTGCCCTGCTTTGAATCGGCTGAGGAGGCCATCTCTGAACTCTCGCCCCATTCTGAACCAGCCATGGTGGCTGATGGTGAACTGTCTGTCTTGCCTGTCACTGCCAAAGAAATCGTTAATGAATAGTTTGTCTGTCCCCTTCCAACCAATGCATTTAGTCATGGACTACCTGCCCGCTCAGATGCCACCAGGGAAAATATTGATAGACTTCCCATGTTCCCTGCCTCAATCCTTGGGTCTGTGCATGTTTTTTCTTGTGTCTCAGTTTTCCCTAGGTCCCAGTCCCTGCTGTGGGTTCCTGATCCATTGTGGTGCTCTCCTGATCCATCGTGCTGTTCTTCTGATCCGGCGTGGAGGTCTTCTGCCCTGTCTGCTCCGCACTGGTGGGCTCCTGCTCAGTCTGCTTCGCCGTGGAGGTCTTCTGCCCGGTCTGCTCCGCACTGGTGGGCTCCTGCTCCGTCTGCTCCACCGTGGAGGTCGGCTATCTTGCTCTGCACTGATGACACACACAGCTGATTGCACTGATCACACTGCTGATTGCTCTGATCACACACCCTACATAAACCATGGACTTCCTCTTTGCAGAGTATTGTATAGCGTTTATCGCTTTCCAAGTGATAGCTACTCTACGGAGCCCAGTTTGTTGTCATAATCTTGCCTTGTGTGTTTTCTAGTGTTTTGTTTCTTGCCTTTTTCCTGGATTAACCCTTTGCCTTCCCTTTCGGACTCTGTTTGCATCTCTCTTGGACTACTGCTTGTGTATCTGGATTATCTCTCTGCCTTGCCCTGTTGGATATTGTTCGCCGATTGAAGACCCACGCTTGCTCTAGGACTACTCTTTGCCTTGTCTTTGCCATACATGTTTGCCGTTGTTTGACCCTGCCTGTGATTTGACTGTTTATTAATAAAAGCTTGCACTTGGATCTGCTTGCCTCTCGTCTCATCGGCTCCATTACATAAGTGTAGAAAAACATTTTTTACTTTCGTCATTGCTATTAATTAAATTCTGGTCACATTATTTGTGTAAAGTGTAGAAGTATGTATTAGTTGTAAACATGTAAAACGAAATTGCAATTGACATGCAATTGTACCATAAGTTAAGATCCAGCATCAACTTAAAAAAAAAAAAAAGAAACACTATTTACATTTACATTTGTTTACAGTATTTACAATACAGATGCTTTTTGTTTACTTTTGGTATTTAAATATACAGCACGTATAGAAGCTAAATTACTGTAGTGAACAGCAAATTCCAGGGCCCCGTTTATGGCCCTCTCTGACCACAATAGTGGACAAAGGTTTGCTACATTTTGATTGGATCTTGGTGGACTAACATAAGCAAACTGTCCAACGCCATCAGATAAAGATGCCAGGATAACAGCCAGACACCTCTTAGAGGGCAAGAAGAAGACCTTTGGTAAAAAGCCCGGGAAGGACAAGACTTCTCATTGGTCAAATACAGTTTCTGCCCTTCACCCACCAATAGACTGATTGGAAATCAGCATGGAAATGGAGAAGCGTCAGATTGCAATCTCCTCCTCATCGAAAAGAGATAAAGGTACTTTCCCAAAAGACACTCCTAGTTCTGAGTCTTCGGCCTGTTACAGGGAAGGCAGCAACAGATCAACCAGATCTGAGTCTCCGGCCTGCAAGGGTGAGACACTAACAGATCAACCAAGTTCTGAGTCTCTAGCCCAAAGAGGCAGAAGACAAACAGACATCTGTAACGAGGTTAAGCTCCAGCGAGCCAGCCTTCACTCCAAGGTACCTTGGCTTGCGTGTTCCAGGCTAAGGACCTTCTGTACCTACATTGGCGTGTTCCAGATTCTAGGACCCTTTGGTGCTCCAGGAGATCAGCATCCTCCAGCGCTTCGTGTTCAAGGCTGTCGAAACAGATTCCTGCTCCTTTCCCACCTGCATTGTTACCAGCACAACCAGTGGATGAAGTCACCGCCACCGGACTGCTCACTCGACCACAGAGAACGTAACTATCACTTATCCAAACCTCTTCCAGAGACCTTGGCATTGTTGTATATTATCAGTATATGATTTTTCTAATTTACATTATATATTATATAGCTGATTGCAGTTTATAGCAAATCTTTCATGTATTTGTTTGATGCATAATAAGGTCCTTCACCTTATTTCTTTCAGAGTAGCAACAGTTTATCTTCCCAGACAACGTAGCTCTGACATTGCAACACCCAACATAATCACTTGCATTTTATGCATCTTATGCCCTTTATTACTATTTCATTTATGGTATTCGTTTAGTAGTTGTTGATTACTCTTGTCTATTTTTTGTTAATAAATTCTATTTTATTACACTTGTGTCTTCCTTGTGTTGATGATACAGAAAGAGGTTCTACAAGTTAGAGATCCCACCAATCTTTCTTATGTGATGTACTCATAACCACACCTTAAGTGACACGTGATCCAAATATCATAACGTCATTGGTGATGCGAGTACCCATCACTACACCATTTCGCCTCCTTAGGTTGGCGAAAGCAAAAATCACTACATTACCCCTTCAAAGAAATGTAGATTCAAAAATACAAACAAAATATGCGACCTATGCGACCAGATCCAAACTCTAAGTAACCTTTAATTGTTCTGCACCCCATGTCTATATGTTCTAGGTCAGGATGTTTTTTTTTTGGACTAATCGAGAGCGAGGACATTTTCTCTTGTGCTCCCAGCCAGCGGATGTAAGCTTGTGAAGCGGATTGCCATTAAATGACGGGAAGGCAGCATAACATCTACCAGGTGTGATTTTATAGATTTCTTGTTCTTTCAGTACAGCGACCATCGCACTGATGTCTTCTTTCTTGGATGCCATTGTGTGTTTCCCAGACTATGGACTCTGAACATCTGCATCAAAATTGTCCATTAACTTTCTCTGCCTTTGAAGTGTTCTACTGATTTGTTGTGCAGTTTGAAAATTCACATTCGCACCCAGATGTGAGATTGCATCCTTTGTGTCATGTAAATAATGCTCGCAATTCAGATCCAATGCTACATTTTTGCCAGCACCCCCAGTTACATTTACAGTTCTGTTCCACATCATTCTGTGGGCCACTGGTGGACTCTGCATTGCTTGAATGTCAAATTGTAATTTTAGTGCCTCCAAGCTGTACTTGTGTCTCTGGGCCTCTTTAAAATGAAGCATTTTACATTTCCAAAGGTGGCAGGTCCTTTTTACATCCCCCTCTCTCACAGAGTCTTGGAAGTCATGCTCCAAAAGCCCCATCTTTAAGAAGGCACTGTGATAACTGAAAACACAGTCTTCTTCTCGGTGTTGTTCAATAGCACTGGCACCAGTTTTGGTTACACTTTATTTCGATAGTCCACTTTAGACATTCTACTAACTATAAGTAACTTTGTAACTACATGTCAACTAATTCTCATTAATTTGCAACTACATGTCTACTAACTCTCAGTAGGGTAGGTTTAGGGTTAGTAGAGTAAGTTGACATATACTTGCAGTTTCTAATGCTCAGTATGTTGTATGTTGTGAACCCATCAAAATAAAGTGTTAGAAGATATTAAGCAGACAGTCTACTAATACTCTAATGACTGCTAGTTGACATGTAGTTGCAAAGTTACTTACTGTTAGTAGAATGTCTGAAGTGGACTATCGAAATAAAGTGCTACCCCAGTTGTTTCTTTGTGATCACACACAGAAATGCCATGGTCTTTCTTGAAATGTTCTGTTAGGTTGTGTTGTCTTTTGAAAGGTGGATGGCTGCACCTTGGCATCTGACACACAATTGGTTGAGGTACAACTGTACTCTGTGGAGGACTCTGGAGATTGCCTTGCAGCATGTTGTGAAATTCTGGAGATTCATTGAGTATGTACACTCACTGGCCATTTTATTAGGTACACCTTGCTAGTACGGGGTTGGATCCCCTTCAGAACTGCCTTAATTCTTCGTGGCATAGATTCAACAAGGTGTTGTAATCATTCCTCAGAGATTTTGGTCCATAATGACATGATAGCATCATGCAGTTGCTGTTGCATCATGATGTGAATCTCCTGTTCCACCACATCCCAAAGGTGCTCTATTGGATTGAGATCTGGTGAGTGTGGAGGCCATCTGAGTAAAGTGAACTCATTTTTCAAGAAACCAGTCTGAGATGATTTGAGCTTTGTGACATGGTGCATTATCCTGCTGGAAGTAGCCATCTGAAGATAGGTACACTGTAGTCATAAAGGGATGGACATGGTCAGCAACAATACTCAGGCTGTAGCCCATCTGCTTCAGGGTTCGACATGTTGTGCATTCAGAGATGGTATTCTGCATACCTTAGTTGTAACAAGTGGTTATTTGAGTTACTGTTGCCTTTCTATCATTTCTAACCAGTCTGCCCATTCTCCTCTGACCTCTGACATCAACAAGGCATTTTTCGTCCACACAACTGCCGCTCACTGGATGTTTTCTCTTTTTCGGACCATTCACTGTAAACCCTAGAGCAGGGCTATTCAATTAACTTCATTTGAGGGCCGGATTATCGAATTGAACATTTGAAGGGGGCCAAGGATGTGGGGGGCTGTCCTGATCTTTTTTTGGGGGGCCTATAAAATTGGATATTAAATTTAAATGCATATTCAGCTGTAAAATGAACTAATATTACCAACAGTAACATAAAAGGTTAACGGTAACACTTTAGAATAGGGAACACTTACTCACTATTAACTACAACTTTTCCCTCAATAAATTCCTAATTTGCTGCTTATTAATAGTTAGTAAGGTAGTTGTTAAGTTTAGGTATTGGGTAGGATTAGGGATGTAGAACAGGGTCATGTAGAATAAGGCATTAATATGTGCTTAATTACTACTAATAAATGGCTAATATTCTAGTAATATGCATGCTAATACGCAACTAGTTAAGAGACCCTAAAATAAAGTGTTACCAGGTTAACATTAGTGCTGTCTGCCATTCAATAAAAAAATTAAAATTTCTGCAATTAATTCAAATAATGTGACTAAATGCATATTAATATATTTGTGTTGTCATATTTTCACACTGAACTTCCAAATTAATATAGAAACAACATAAAGATGGTATATTTTAAATATGTGTTTAATGGCATCTTTTTACTAGCCTATTGTTAATGAAGAAGTATCATTGATACAAATAATGTTACTGTTGTCTCTATTAAATCAATTTTTTCCCTTTAATTTTAGCCACTAATTATATCCATTTAATATTACAGTATAATTTAAATGTTATATTATTTTTAATGAAAAATATAACTTTTTATAAGTAAACTTAAAACAATTTTCACATAAACTATAAATTGTATGCATAAACTATATTGATTTATTCTTTATTCAAGCTACAAAAGTTAATCAGCAAGCAGAGCAGTCAAGTGATTTCTCTTTTTCTTTAGTTCTTTGATTTATATCAAGCAGCCTACAGCAGGTTTCACTTTAAAAGCAGCGCTGTTTCTTTAATAAAACCTGATGCACATGATGCGGATGTGACATCCAATTTTCTCCCAACTCTTTACGGTCATTTAGGATTTTATAACTGATTTAAGACTGTGTTTATGAGGTAACTCACCAAAACCACGTATTTTTACATCATTGTGTGTGGTTTTGTGCTCTTGTCTTAAGCGGCTCAGTTTATGAGTAGCTACAGCCAAACGCGCAGATTTTCAAACTATACTTCCTGCTTTGATAAAAATATTCGTCCAGTGTCGGCACTATTTCTCACCAGAAGTTATGACCGATAACACTGTCTTTAAACTTGTTTAAACTAACGTTATAATTGTGGATATCTCATAACTCCCTCACATAAGCGCTTGTCAACGCTGCCATTTCGCCATCTACGCTCTCGGGTAGATTGTTGTTATTACGTCTTTCTTTTTTACGTATTGTGCGCATGCGTGTGATCGTGTGCTGCCTGTTACTGACGCTCCCGACTTTTATGTTTTATTGTTTTTATTTCTTCTATGTTACTTTTTTTATTAATATTATTTTTATTTTTTGGATAGTGTTTTCCTCTTTCCTACCACATGCCAACAGGAAAGTTGTAGGACTTGGTGTTTTTTGTGTATTGTTGCACAACGTTTGTCAGCGTTGAGATGCGACTTTCAGCTGCGTGCATTGTTTACACCAGGGATCAGCTGATGAATCTGAAGACGGTTATCGCCTTAGAGAAAACACCAGGTGAAATTCCTCCTGAATGTTGGCGCAAGACACATAGGGGATGCAGAGGAAATAAAAAGCTACGGAGGAAGAGGATGGCTTTGAAACAACGGAGGTTTATGAGGAGAAAGTTTAAGCCGTGTCTCCCCTCTATCATCATGGGGAACGTGAGATCCCTCGCGAATAAGATGGATGAACTGACAGCATTGTCGCGGAGTCAGAGGGAATACCGGAAGTGTAGTTTGATGTGCTTTACGGAGACATGGCTGCACCAGGATATACCTGATGACAACGTAACAGTTACGGATTCCATACGGTCCGTGCGGACAGGGACTGCACCGGAGCGGTAAGCGCAAGGAGGGGCTTGCCGTGTTTGTTAATAACCGGTGGTGTAATTCAGCTCACATCACGGTGAAGGAGTGCTTTTGCAACTCTGATGTTGAACTGTGTGCTGTTGGACTACGTCCATATTATTTGCCTAGGGAATTTTCTCATGTTGTCATGGTTATTGTTTATACTCCCCCTTCTGCTAACCCCAGTACGGCATGTGATACTATTTACTCTGCAATAGCCCGGATACAGACTCAGTACCCGAGTGCATTTATTGCTATCTCGGGGGATTTTAATCATATCAACTTGAACAAAAGTCTTTCTACCTTTACTCAGTTTGTGAACTGTCCCACCAGGGAGGGAAGAACAATAGACCTGCTGTATGCTAATGTGAGGGATGCTTACTGCTCTTTCCCCCTCCCCCCATTGGGCAGGTCTGATCACAACCTGATTTACCTCTCCCCCTGTTATGTGCCTCTTGTAAAGCGTCTGCCCACAACTTCAAAGATTGTGAGGAGATGGACTAACGAAGCCAATGAGATACTTCAGGGTTGTTTTGAGGTGACTGACTGGCAGGCACTCTGTGAAACCCACGGCCAGGACATTGATGGGCTCACAGAGTGTATTACTGGATACATTAACTTCTGTGTGGACACTATTGTCCCAGCTAGGACTGTAAACTGTTACCCTAACAATAAGCCATGGGTAACTAAGGATATTAAAGATATTTTAAATTAAAGGGCTTTTAGGGCGGGTAACAAGGAAGAGGTGCGAGCCATACAGAGAGACCTGAGAATAAAAATCAGGGAAGCCAAGGAGAAGTATAAGAGGAAGCTGGAGTGGAAACTTCAGAAACAGAACACGAGAGAGGTGTGGAGTGGCATGAGGACCATCACTTGTTACAGGCCAAACAGTAATGGAGGAGTTAATGGAAGTGTGGAAAGGGCAAATGAGCTGAATCAGTTTTTCAACAGATTTGACACAGATACCACAATTCACCCTACCTCCCTCTCTCCCTACACAGCTCATTTGGATGGCATTGCTCACACCTTGTTCCCCGACCCCTTGGCTGAGCATTATCACTTGGGAGTTATTTGTGTACCTCCCCCACCTGTTACTTCAACACTGACTTTCACCATTGAGCAGGTGAGAAGACAGCTGAAGAGACTCCACGCAGGCAAGGCTGCAGGTCCAGATGGCGTGAGCCCCAGGGTCTTAAAAAACTGTGCCTCCCAGTTAAGTGGAGTACTTAACCATGTCTTCAATCTCAGTCTGAGTCTTCAAAAAGTCCCTGTGGTGTGGAAGACATCATGCCTCGTTCCTGTTCCAAAGACGTTGCGTCCTAGAGACTTGAAGGATTACAGGCCTGTGGCTATAACTTCACATATAATGAAGACCCTGGAAAGACTCATTTTAGAACAGCTTCGGCCTATGGTCCAACCACTTCTGGATCCCCTCCAGTTCGCCTACCAGCCCCGCCTTGGAGTGGAGGACGCCATTATCTATCTGCTCAACAGAGTCTACACCCACCTGGACAAGCAGGCAAGCACTGTGAGAATCATGTTTTTTGATTTTTCAAGTGCTTTTGACACCATTAGGCCGGCTCTGTTGGCTGAGAAGTTGACAGCAATGCAGGTGGATGCCCCACTAGTGTCCTGGATGGTGGACTATTTGACTGGCAGACCACAGTATGTACGTCTAGGGTGTTGTAGGTCAGACAAAATAATCAGTAACACCGGGGCTCCACAAAGGACCGTTCTCTCTCCCTTTCTTTTCACCCTCTATACCACAGATTTCACCTACTGCACAGAGACCTGCCATCTTCAAAAATTTTCTGATGACTCTGCTGTGGTTGGATGTATTATTGGTGACGATGAGAGTGAGTATAGGGCTGTGGTGAATAACTTTGTCTCTTGGAGCGAGAGTAACCACCTACAACTCAACGTGACAAAGACAAAGGAACTGGTGGTGGATCTGAGGAGGTTGAAGGCTCCAATGACCCCTACTAGTATCAAAGGGGTCAGTGTGGAGGTGGTGGAGGAGTACAAGTACTTAGGGGTGTACCTTGACCACAAATTAAATTGGTGCAAGAACGTGGACACTGTTTATAGGAAGGGCCAGAGTCGCCTCTATTTTCTGAGGCAACTGAGGTCCTTCAACATCTGTAGGACGATGCTGAGAATGTTCTATGAGTCTGTGGTGGCCAGTGCCATCATGTATGCTGTTGTCTGTTGGGGCAGCAGTTTAAGGGTGAGGGACATTAACAGACTAAACAGAATCATTAAGAAGGCAGGACATGTTGTGGGAGAGGAACTGGACTCTCTGACAGAGGTGTCTGAGAGGAGGATGTTGTCCAAAATAAAGACTATACGGGACTTTCCCTCTCACCCGCTCTACAATGTGCTGACCAGCTATAAGAGCTCCTTCAGTAACAGATTTTTACTTCCACGTTGCACTACTGAGAGACACAGGAAATCATTCCTGCCTGTCACAATTAAACTATTGAACTCTGAACTGTAACTGTTACACAAACATTGTACATGGTATTACATTGTTTTTGTATGGTCTTTTGTATACCATGCCCTTTACTATGTAAAGGTGTATACAGTGGCAAATATGTTTCTTTTGGAGGAATTTAGGAATGGTGTAGTTTTAGATATTTACATAGATATTTATTATATTTAAATTATTTTTATATGCTATTTTTCTCTTTTGGTTGGGAATTGTGTATGGTGTAACAAAAAGGAATTTCCCCTCGGGGATAAATAAAGGAATTTTGATTCTGATTCTGATTCTGATTTCTTTTTGGCTGGCCCGGGCCAGTGTTGCCACCTTGTGGACAAACTAATTAGTGCAAGAACAATTCAAGGCGAATGTGCAACCTGCGTACTCTTCCTCGGGCCGGATGAAGATGATTGGCGGGCCGGATTGGGCCCGTGGCCCGCCAATTGAATAGCCCTGCCCTAGAGATTGTTGTGCGTGAAAATCCCAGTAGATCAGCAGTTTTTGAAATACTCAGACCAGCCTGTCTGGCACCAACAAATATTCCACATTCAAAGTCACTTAAATCACCTTTCTCCCCCATTCTGATGCTCGTTTCAACTTCAGCAAGTCGTCTTCATCACATCTAGATGCCTAAATGCATTGAGTTGCTGCCATGTGACTGGCTGATTAGCAATTTGTGTTACCAAGCAATTGAACAGGTGTAACTAGTAAAGTGGCCGGTGAGTGTAGGTGTCAACAATGTTTAGGATTTGTTCATCAAACCAATCGTGCTTCTCCTCATTTGAGAGAAAAGAGGTTGGCATGGATACTGGCATGTCGTCCTGTGTGTGTAAGGAGAAATGATGGAGAACAAAGGCAATGATGGATGCGTCCAGCACATCTGGTTGAAATGAAAGTGTTGCATGGCCTGTAGTTGTCCCCCAAGGCCGATTTTGTCACATTGGTCCTGTGGACAACATTTCTGAGGTGAAACAAAGAACCGGAATCACACTATGAACTTGGATTGTAGAATCTTTTGAAAATCACATCATTGAAGTTCATGGAACAATGAAAATCTGCAATAGCTGGAACTAGTCGTTCCATTCTTTCAGATGATGACTCTTCATTTGCTTTAGCTCTGATGGCTGCATCAGTGTTCTGCTTGGTTAGTTGGTCACCAGCCAAAATCACATGTACTACAGGCTTTGAGATGTCATTTCCATTTTCTAGATCAGAGGTGTAAGGAATGTATCGCTGATTGATGTACTGCATTGCTTTCACCATATCTGCAGAAACCTTCTCATCCACCTCAAGAAGTCCCAGGAGAGTGATTTCTGTTTTATGTGCCATAACGTCACTGTACATATGAGGAATGTGCCATTGTACAATGTTGGAAAACTGACTGAATGCGGTGAAATGCTGATCTACTACACGACCAACCAATTCTTTAAATTCAGAGCAAAGCATCTTTCTTTTTTTTTTTTTTTTTTTTTTTAAGTTAAATTTTAGGGGCGTTTTCTGCCTTTATTGGGACAGGACAGTAGAGAGCTGACAGGAAAGCATTGGGTGGAGAGAGAGGGGGCAGGATCGGCAAAGGACCTTGAGACGGGAATCGAACTCGGGTCGCCGTGAGTATAGTTGCGCTGTATGTCGGCACTCTAACCACGAGGCTATTGGCGCCAACAGCAAAGCATCTCTGTCCTCCGAGTTTGGTAGAATATCCGACAGTGGCACATCCATTATAGGCACAAAGCTCTCTCTGGGTAAGAAATCAGCAGTCACTCGTTCATGGTTCCCCACCATCAGCAACCAATCAGTAGTCTAGACGTTTTATATCTGTTATATCCAAATTATCAATTGTGATCTGCACTGGTGCCCTCGGTGTGTGTTCGTGTAAGAGATAGGGACAACTAATTAAAGTAAAAATTTTACTTTAAGTGTTTCGTTACTTAAATTTTTTTTAACATTTTTAATATAACATTTCATGGACTACTAAACAACACTGAAGTAATATTGAGACAAACTTACATTAACACACATGAGACAAAACATTGTCAGCCTTCATAATATGGTTTCAATTACATGATGCCATTTTAAAATATATGATTTAAGTGTTTTGGGGCTGTGGTGTAACTTTGTCCCAGACCGGATGCATTTATTGTGTACTCAGTGTGAACAGACATACAATGCAAAATACAAACTCTCACCTGACACTCCAGTGGCATTGCAGTTGGTGACAAGCCATCTCTGCAGCCTGATTCAGTTCTTCTAGAAGCTGTTGTGTCATGATCTGTGTGCTCCTATGAAGTGCAAAACAGACTAAATTAACATAACTACAGTTTATGGCTATTGCAGATTTCTATAAATAACATGTCATAACATTAATAAAGATTTAATTCCCCCCCACCCCCCCACCATGGTGGAGAAGTGCTTAATATGCAATATATAAAATATTACAACAAACATTACAAACCTATTCACTTTCACTGCTGGTGTCAATGAAGACTTCTTCCCATTCATACTCTTCACGGTGGTATGTATGATCAGACAGGAATGAAGAGCAACAACCTGGTTCATCAATCCATGTCAAGTCTTCAAGGCTTGAGCTTACACACATTATTTTTTTTCCATTGTAAAATTCCGATATCCCATGTCTCTGCAATCTCCTTGATCTTCTGTAGAGTTGCTGAGTGATTCACACATACTTCAATCCTGTTGAATCTGTCGATGCATCTTTTTTTTTACTGTAATATTATTAACAAGGGTCCTCATAGTTCTCTTTGCATCCCTCTTCTGCTTTTTCTGTGACGACTTCAACATAACAACAGTTTGACTACTAACAGTATCCTGTACAGATGTTGACGCAGTGTGTACATCTGGTGACGGTAGATCAACCTATTCACGTCTAGCAGGGCTGCATTCGGAAACGGCAACACTCTTCTGCTGTTGTGTTGGCGTTGATGGTGCGCATCGTTTCTGCCTGGTCTTACTGCACATCATTTATAAGCAATTTTTGTCGTACAACTTCTTTGGAAACGCTACTGTACCTCGTTAGAACACGTCAGCAAGACGTGCAGATCGCCAAACTTGTGTCATAAAGCTTGCCAACAAACTCTTCCAGCACAATAGTCAATTCCACTTTGTCTGAAGAGTGGGTGGTGTCCACGACATAATCTGTGTTTGTTAGTTTTAGATGCTTTGAAGGTCTCTGAACAAAGTCTGCATATGTTTCCTATCGATTTACCTTGGCCAATAAATGCTGCCATGTATTCCAGACCTTCAACCGTCAGTCTGGCTACGCGAGACTACTGCGGTAATGACAGCACATTTTCGATAGTGACAGAAATGCAGAGGTGTAAATATACTTGAGGGTCATTCTGTGTCAAATCAACCAAATTTTAAAAAATTCCCCGGCTCAAATTTTTGATTTTGCATATATTTTTTCTGAAGAAAAACAGACATGTATAGTGATGAAAGCCAAAATATTAAATGTCGTGGATGAATATTTATTGAGTAATCCACTATTTTGTTATCACGAATCCGGTCTATGAACTTCCGTTCACTCACCACGAGGTCACCCGCTCACCACATGGACTCTTGCACTTCACTAATTGTTGCACTTCACCCCGGACTACAGTTCCCATCATCCATTGCACTGATGACACACACACAGCTTATTCCAATTAGACATGCTACATAAGCCATGGACTTCCTCCTTCTCACTGCCGAGTATTGTTTAGCGCATATCACTCGCCTAGCAATAGCTACATTACAGAGCCAATCTAGTTTTCCCAGTCATAGTTTCTAGTCTAGTCTAGTCTTGTGTTCGCCTGTTACCTGATTCTCGCCTGTGTATCTTGGATTAACCCTTTGCCATGCCGTTTGGATTTTGTTTGCCCCCTTCTGGATTATTGTTTGAGTTTACGGATTACCCCTCTTGTCAAGCCCTCTGGATATCGTTTGCTGATCGAAGACCCACGCTTATCCTAGGATTACTCTTTGTCTTGCCTGTGTTTTACCTGTTTTCCATTATCTGAATCTTGTCTGTTTAATGACCTCGTCTCTGAATAAAAGCCTTGCAAATGGATCTGCACGTCTCACGTCTCGTTCTCCTCGTAACATTTGTAGAGGACTGCAACCAATCTGGCTTCAGAAGTGGACATTTGACAGAAACTGCCTTACTCTCAGTTGTTGAAGCCCTAAGACTTGCAAGAGCAGCTTCCAAGTCTTCATTACTTATTTTGCTGGATCTGTGCGCTGCTTTTGATACGGTCAACCACCAGATCCTCCTGTCAACCCTATTGGAAAATGGCATCTCAGGAATCGCTCGCCAGTGGTTTGAGTCTTACCTCTCAGATAGGTCCTTCAAGATATCTTGGAGAGGTGAGGTATCCAAGTCGCAACATCTAGCTACTGGGGGTGCCTCAGGGCTCAGTTCTTGGACCATTTCTCTGTCTACATGGCATCACTAGGTTCTGTCATTCAGAAACATGGCTTTTCATATCACTTCTATGCTGATAACACTCAACTCTACCTCTCATTCCATCCTGATGATCCGACGATCTCAGCATGTCTAACAGACTAGCTAAGACTGAACTGCTTGTAAATTCAGCAAACCCATCACTTCATCACAATTTCACCTTCCAGTTAGGCTCAACAACAATAACTGCCCTGTCCTGCAGATTTGCTTTATACAATATTAGGAAGATCAGGCCCTTTATTTCGGAACATGCAACACAACTCTTTGTTCAAGCTCTTGTTTTTTCTCCAGACTTGACTATTGCAATGCTCTCTAGGCAATTCCATCAAACCTCTACAATTAATCTAAAATGCCGCTGCAAGATTAATCTTTAATGAGCCGAAAATAACGCATGTCACACCTCTGTTCATCAATTTGCACTGGCATCTTCAAGAAATGGCTAAAAACACATCTCTTCCATCTTTATTTGACCCTCTAACTTTAGCACTCTCTATTCTAATTCTATTTTATCTATTTGTCTTTTTATTTTAAAAAATTCCACACACACTTGACCCTCTATCAATTGCATATTTTTTCTCTAACTGCTAGTTTTTCTTTTTAAAAAACTAACACTAGCTTTCTTTTTCTTTTCTATCTACTTGTTACTTAAAAAAAAAAAACCCAAAAAACCAGCAAGAACACTAAGTTTCTTTTCTCTATATTCTATCTACTTGTTTCCTTTTTCTTTTTAAACAAAAAAAAACCTTGCTACGTGTACTGTGTTAGGCTAACCAAGACTTGTCATAGTGCTTGCATGTTGTTGCTTTTTTGTTGGTTTTGATTGCTTCTATTGTCCTCATTTGTAAGTTGCTTTGGATAAAATCATCTGCTAAATGACAATGTAATGTAATGTAGTTAAGCATTAGTAAATAGTCAGTTCATCCTTTATAAAGCATTGTTCCAGCATTAATAGGCATTAGTAAGCAGTTTATAAATACAGCTATAAATGTTCTGTTCTTGAGCATATCTATGTGCTAAAAATATTGATGTGCTAAAACATTAGCCACATTTAAATCCAGACTCAAAACTCCTCTGTTTAGCTGTGCATTTGTTGAGCATGACTGTGCTACGTCCGAACTGACTGCACTATGTATAATTATCTTCATAATTAAAATAATTTTAAATCAATTTTTATATAATTTTTTAATTCCTTGTTTTTATTGTTGTGACTGTAATTTTTTGTTTTAATGAATATTTCACATCCTTTTATGTAAAGCACTTTGAATTACCACTGTTTATGCAATGTAAATAAACTTGCCTTGCCTTGTACAAGTTTGAGACTTTTTATTTTAGGTGTCATTTTTGGTACATGGATCTTCTGAGTGCGGATGATAAAATTCAGAAATAATGAGTTTTTTTTATATGCAAAGGACTGAAAAGGCAGTAAAATGTGAATGGAAATTAAATGCATTAGTAGAAAACCTATTTTCATGTTTTTAGGCATTACATGGCAAAAAAACATTTTTTTTAAAAATAATTATTTGTGTCTTTTCAAAGCATCCTTAAAAGATCAGTTTACTTGCACAATAATTTATTACTTGTTTTCAGAAAATATATCTTGAAATAAGTTTGATTTCCTTATTCTAATATAATTTCTTGTTTTAAGCAATAATTTAGCACAATTTAATGAGGTTTATTTTGAATGAAGTCTCTTAAAGTTGTGAAAAATGTAAGATATAATGAATCTGTATTTGGCGTCTTGCAAATGTCTTCTTTTTTGTTTTGTTTTATTTAGTTTTTGTTCTTTAATCATCTTTGGAGCTTCTGTCTTTGATGCCTGTTTTTCTGTAAAGTTGTTTACAAGTTCTCTAATAAAAAAAAATATTTAGATCGAAATTAAGGCAAGAAAAACAACAATGAATAAATAACCATTAATAATAATAATAATATTAAATACAAATATTACGGAAAAACAATTAGTTAATGGACTTACAAGACGGAATTAATAAAATGTTTTCTTGTAGGCCTATTTTATGTACTTTATGTAATATTTATTCATGATAAACTTCATTCAAATGCTGTCTACATCATGCACAATACAGTCTGATAGCCTAGGCCAGTGGTTAATATAATAATTTAATAAATTTAAGAATTGAGGTGGGATATAAGTTAGGGACAGGTTTGGTGGTATGGGTAAGTTTAAGGGTGGGTTAAGGTGTAAGGGATGGGTCAACAGTGTAATTACAGAAATGAATTACAGATGTAATTACATCTAGGTATTTAAATATATATAAGTACAATGTAAAAACATGTATGTACATAATAAGTGCATTGTATCAAATGATTAATTTAAATGTAAGTACATAGTAGTTAAGGCCACCTAATATAAAGGGGGCCCGGAATAGTAAAAAGAGCAATTAAAGGGTTCTGACAAGAGAGGTGGGATAAGGAGGGAAAGGGAAGACACTTGAACAGAATTCAAAGAGAAGTAGGTCTGTAGAAATAGAAGGGAAGGCGTGGTTATTTCAAGTCTCCATATAGGTCATACGGCCCTCAACCATTCCTTAAATATGTAGAGCATGTTCTGTTAGAATGCACCAGATATAAAAATGAAAGGTTAAAACTAGAAAATCAAATCAAGTCAATAGGTATTAATGGTTTGTCAATTCAGAATCTTTTAAGAAATTCATCACAAGTTTTCAAGATATTATTGAAATTTGTATAGGTCACAAATTTAATTGAAATAATTTAATAATCCCCCGCCCCCTTATGTATAACCTATATCACACTCCTCATTGATGCTCCACACTTGATCTAAGTAGGTGGCGGAAATGCACTATAAGTTAGTTTGCCAACCGCCACTAAGTCGAAAGAAGAAGAAGAAGAAGCAGAGCGCACGAAATGAATCCAAGAAAAATCGGACAGCAGCTGAAGATAGCCAGGTAAGTTATTATTTAAGCAAATTATTTAAT